>NC_079189.1:213580199-213882877 GCF_029499605.1 Hyla sarda
AGGAGTCACATTTGGCTTTTTGAAAGCAAATTTTGCTCTGGGGGCATGCCGCATTTAGGAAGCCCCTATGGTGCCAGAACAGCAAAAAAAAAACACATGGCATACCATTTTGGAAACTAGACCCCTCGGGGAACGTAACAAGGGGTAATGTGAACCTTAATACCCTACAGGTGTTTCACGACTTTTGCATATGTAAAACCAATTTTGTTTTTTTTTACCTAATATGCTTGGTTTCCCAAAATTTTTACATTTTTAAAAAGGGTAATAGCAGAAAATACCCCCCAAAATTTTAAGCCCAATTTCTCCCGATTCAGAAAACACCCCATATGGGGGTGAAAAGTGCTCTGCTGGCGCACTACAGGTCTCAGAAGAGAAGGAGTCACATTTGGCTTTTTGAAAGCAAATTTTGTTCTGGGGGCATGCCGCATTTCGGAAGCCCCTATGGTGCCAGGACAGCAAAAAAAACAACACATGGCATACCATTTTGGAAACTAGACCCCTCGGGGAACGTAACAAGGGGTAATGTGAACCTTAATACCCTACAGGTGTTTCATGACTTTTGCATATGTAAAACCAATTTTTTTTTTTTACCTAATATGCTTGGTTTCCCAAAATTTTTACATTTTTAAAAAGTGTAATAGCAGAAAATACCCCCCAAAATTTTAAGCCCAATTTCTCCCGATTCAGAAAACACCCCATATGGGGGTGAAAAGTGCTCTGCTGGCGCACTACAGGTCTCAGAAGAGAAGGAGTCACATTTGGCTTTTTGAAAGCAAATTTTGTTCTGGGGGCATGCCGCATTTAGGAAGCCCCTATGGTGCCAGGACAGCAAAAAAAAACACATGGCATACCATTTTGGAAACTAGACCCCTCGGGGGTTATGTGAACCTTTATACCCCACAGGTGTTTCATGACTTTTGTATATGTAAAAAAAAAAAATTTTTTTTTACCTAAAATGCTTGTTTTCCCAAAATTTTACATTTTTCAAAAGGGTAATAGCAGAAAATACCCCCTAAAATTTGAAGACCAATTTCTCCCGAGTACGGCGATACCCCATATGTGACCCTAAACTGTTGCCTTGAAATACGACAGGGCTCCAAAGTGAGAGCGCCATGCGCATTTGAGGCCTAAATTAGGGACTTGCATAGGGGTGGACATAGGGGAATTCTATGCCAGTGATTCCCAAACAGGGTGCCTCCAGCTGTTGTAAAACTCCCAGCATGCCTAGACAGTCAGTGGCTATCTGGCAATACTGGGAGTAGTTGTTTTGCAACAGCTGGAGGCTCCGTTCTGGAAACAGTGGCGTACCAGACGTTTTTCATTTTTATTGGGGAGGGGGGCTGTGTAGGGGTATGTGTATATGTAGTGTTTTTTACTTTTTATTTTGTGTTAGTGTAGTGTTTTTAGGGTATAGTTACACGGGCGGGGGTTCACATTAGTTTCTCGCTTGAGCTGCAGCAGAAAATTTGCCGCAGCTCAAACTTGCCGCCGGATACTTACTGTAATCCTCCGCCCATGTGAGTGTACCCTGTACGTTCACATGGGGGGGGGGGGGAATACCTCCAGCTGTTGCAAAACTACAACCCCCAGCATGTACGGTCTATCAGTGCATGCTGGGAGTTGTAGTTTTGCAACCGCTGGAGGCTCCGTTTTGGAAACAGTGGCGTACCAGACGTTTTTCATTTTTATTGGGGAGGGGAGGGGGGCTGTGTAGAGGTATGTGTATATGTAGTGTTTTTTACTTTTTATTTTATTTTGTGTTAGTGTAGTGTAGTGTTTTTAGGGTACAGTCGCACGGGCGGGGGTTCACAGTAGTTTCTCGCTGGTAGTTTAAGCAGCGGCAGAAAATTTGCCGTAGCTCAAACTTGCAGCCGGATACTTACTGTAATCCTCCGCCCATGTGAGTGTACCCTGTACGTTCACATGGGGGGGGGGGGGGGGAATACCTCCAGCTGTTGCAAAACTACAACTCCCAGCATGTACGGTCTATCAGTGCATGCTGGGATTTGTAGTTTTGCAACAGCTGGAGACACACAGCTTGTGAAACACCGAGTTTGGTAACAAACTCAGTGTTTTGCAACCAGTGTGCCTTCAGCTGTTGCAAAAGCTACAACCCCCAGCATGTACGGACAGCGGAAGGGCATGCTGGGTCTTGTAGTTATGCAACAGCCGGAGGCATACTACATTGGCTGGGGATGCTGGGGATTGTAGTTATGCAACAGCTGGAGACACACTGGTTTGCTACTTAACTCAGTGTGCCTTCAGCTGTTGCAAAACTACAACTCTCAGCAGTCACCGACAGCCAACGGGCATGCTGGGAGTTGTAGTTATGCAACCACCAGATGCACCACTACAACTCCCAGCATGCACTTTAGCTGATTGTGCAAGCTGGGAGTTGTAGTTATACAACAGCTGAAGGTACACTTTTCCATAGAAAGAATGTGCCTCCAGCTGTTGCAAAACTACAAGTCCCAGCATGCCCATAAGGGCATGCTGGGAGTTGTGGTGGTCTGCCTCCTGCTGTTGCATAACTACAACTCCCAGCATGCCCTTTTTGCATGCTGGGAGCTGTTGCTAAGCAACAGCAGGAGGCTGTCACTCACCTCCTGCTGCTGCTCCACGATGCCGCCGCACAGGACTGTCCCTCGCCGCCGCCGTCACTCCTGGGGCCCCGATCCCAACAGGGACGCCGGGGATCGGGGTCCCCAGCACCGGGGGTCGTCTTCCCGCACCCGCTCACGTCCTCCGGAAGAGGGGCGGAGCGGGTTGCGGGAGTGACAACCGCAGCAGGTGCCCTGATTGGTCGGCCAGGAATCCGGCCGACGAATCAGGGCGATCGTGAGGTGGCACCAGTGCCACCTCACCCCTGCAGGCTCTGGCTGTTCGGGGCCGTCAGAGACGGCCCCGAACAGCCAGTAATTCCGGGTCACCGGGTCACTGGAGACCCGATTGACCCGGAATACGCCGCAGATCGCTGGACTGAATTGTCCAGCGATCTGCGGCAATCGCCGACATGGGGGGGGGGCATAATGACCCCCCTGGGCGATATGCCGGGATGCCTGCTGAACGATTTCAGCAGGCATCCGGCCCCGGCTCCCCCCCGGCTAGCGGCGGGGGCCGGAAATGCTCAGGGCGTATCCATACTCCCTCGGTCCTTAAGGACTTGGAAACGGGGGCGTATGGATACGCCCTATGTCCTTAAGGGGTTAAAGGAAACTCTACTGTACTGAGGTCAGAACCTTGCTATTCTGCTGGGGGGCAGGGGCAAACATAAGTAACAATTAAAGGGGTTCTCCGCTGCTCAGGGTTTGGAACGAACTGTTCCAAACGCTGGAGCCAGCATCGGGAGCTCGTGACTTCATAGCCCCGCCCCCTCATGATGTCACGCCCGCCCCCTCAATGCAAGTCTATGGGAGGGGGCATGACGGCTGTCAACAGTTCGTTCCAAACGCTGAGCAGCGGAGTACCCATTTAAGATTAGTCTGGTGGTCTGGCTTTTTGGGAATGCTATTCCAGCCTTACTTTAACTGTAACTATGTTATGAAGAGGAAACTATAAATAACAACAATTTTTTTTGCTTCAAAGAATTGTATATAGTTTGGTAAAGATCATGTTTAAATTACATTAGCACTGCTGGAGTCATAGAATGCCAAATTTTGTGTTTTATGCTGTAAGCTAGTGTGATTATTAGGGACCTATATCATAATAAATAATAAAGAAAAAAATCCCATCCTGGCCAGGCCAATGTTGTATTTCTATCCTCAGCTCCAGCCCTTTGACACAACCAAACATAAATTACATAAATGCTGGCTTAAAAAACAAAAAAAGGATAGAACTGTAAGAAAAACCCCAAAAAGAAAAGGAAGGTTATTGTTCGGTTTGGCTCTATTGCACACTGAGATGTAACAGGTTGTACATGCCAGAAACCCTTCAAACATCAAAAAGCTGGAAAAAAAAATCTCTAGGAAAAAGTGGGAAAAATGTGTCTCAAAGGTGATGACAGAGCTTGGTATGCGTTGTATTAGAGTTTGTGTCATTTGGGCAATTACCAGACCGAAGTGTGGTAACTGAGAATGTTAGCACAATGTGCCCTGGGTACTGGTTTCAAATGGTCACCAGTAAGCCTACCTGTATTTTGTCCTAATATAATGTATCTAGTGTTATTAACATGTTATATATTTTTTTTAAATCCTAACTTATGACTGTATTAAACCACCAACTTTGTTTACACCACACTGTGCTTCATAAGGCTGGGTTCACATCACATTTCCTGCCTCCGATGCACTGATACGATTTGTAAAGCTCAAATCGGCTGAAACACATCTGTGCACGGATAGGCACTGGACAGGTACGGACGCATTCACTTCTATAAGGCAGTGGACCTGATCTTAGTCACTAGTGACTACAATCGGGTCATTTTCTGAGCGCATCCGACTTTTGACTGAGACTGAAAATCGTAGTCTACCAGGATTCAGATGCTCTTAGAAAATAACCCGATTGTAGTCACTAGCTGACTAAGATCAGGTCCACTGGTCCACAGAACATAATGCGTCCGTCCGTACCTGTCCAGTGCCTGTCTGTCCACAGGTGTGATTTAAACCGATTTGAGCTTTACTGTTAACGCCCGACTGATAACATCCGTTTTTATCTGTTAAAGCATCCACTTATCACTGTCATTGTCAGTTATTTTTGAATAACTTCCAATTTAATTCTGAGCATGCTCAGTAGCAATAACAAAAAAAAAAATAACAGAAGCTAATGGCGATTACTTCCAACACTATAGACTTCACGTACATTAGAATATCCATTATTTATGATGAAAAAATAAATACTGCATGCACCGTATTTTTCTCTGTTACAAATAATGAAAATTAAGCATAGCTGATAAAAGTACAGCAGAGATTTGAAAAGGTTTATGGAAATGAAATAGGATCTGTTTCCTTCATTGTAATTTCTGTTTCTCAATTTTTTTTTACAGAAATGAGTTACGGAAATAAAAAACACTGATGAGACCTTTTGTAAATAAACAGGAGATATCTGCCTTGCTGCTGTGTTGTCTACTTGATCTCTGTTGGATAATAATACTTTATAATTTGTCTGTTTATATCCGCTGGTTGTGTGCAATAATTCTAGTCATAGGTTCCCTTTGAACCGTCTATCATACGCGGGATCAGACGCCCTCATGATGAGGAGTCTAATTATTTGCGGCTCAAGTAAATTAGTAACTGGAAGCATTTCACATTTTCCTACTGCTTTGTGTGGCCTGAAAACCACAGGAAAGAGACAACAATTCAGATATTCATTTTAACCCCGTTTTGCGATTAAGCAATACATTCTCCATGAGTGGGTGCTGCTCCTGGAAGTGAACTCATGTAGACAAATAAAATGCCCACATACTGAATTTGTAGGACTCAAGAATAGACCATGTCAACATTCAAGCCCAAGTTACACTGTCACTTCTCTCCATGGTTGACCGCACATAAACTCACTCTGTCTACTGTATTTTAACTTAATGTGTTTGTATAAGAAAAAGGTGCAGATCAACACTCTTACATTTTCGTTTATTAAATAAAAGTGAAAAATATATACAGTAAAAGTCCTTAAATATATACAGTAATGTCCTCGTTGACATCAGCATTATGGAGCTCTGTTCGGGAGCTCAGTTCCAGCCTCTGACAACAGGGCTGGATGGAGTGTGTCACAACATACACCAAAGGATCCTGACAGGTCCCCTTGACTTCAGATATGGTCCATCAGGTTTTATTTAATGTCTCTTATTTTGCAGGATTTGAGCGGAGAAAAAAAAACTGACATGCAGGATTTATTTCTTAGATAAAGTCCTGTGATTTTAACAGAATCAACGAATGGGGCTCCAAACACTTATGTGAACACAGACATTGCACTTTATTTATGCCTTTCTCCATGTAAACATTTTTATATACATTATATAGCATGAAGTATGTAAAAACCTAATAATTGGTTAAAGGGGATAACAAGTTGATCAGTGGTATTTGAACACTTTGACCTGATCCCCCCGAGCCACATCTTTTCCCCCAATCCTTACACTGATCCCACACTTTCCCCCCTAATCCTTACACTGATCCCACACTTTTCCCCCTAATCCTTACACTGATCCCACACTTTCCTCCCTAATCCTTACACTGATCCCACACTTTCCCCCGTTCAAGATCAGCAGCTCAGGCAGCGGCCACTTTAAAACATTTCTAGAAATAAAAGAGACAGGCGCTCCATAGAGTAGTAACGTTACAATCCCAAGATAAGAATATAAATAAAATGCTCACCCTGGGTGGTTGTGCAACTTCATACACAACAATGGTATAAGCATAGAATAATCCTAAATCGACTGCTGCCCTCCGGTAGATATACGGCAATATCAAAGAAAGACTTGCCTGATGAAGCTGCGCATGCGCAGCGAAACGCGTTGCATTCTGGTCAAATAAACTCCCTTTTATGGTTCACCTGTTGTGGTCGTTCAGCGCCGTGGAGCCGGGTTCCTTTGAAGTCTTTCTTTGATATTACTTTAAAACAGTGACCAGCGGCCACTTTAGAACAGTGACCAGCGGCAGCTGCTACTGCCATGGGACCGACAGTCCAGCGGCACACCTGGTGGTGACCTCCGATACTCTAGTGTGCCGCAACACCCAGTTTGGATTGCTCTGCTTTAGGGTCTGTTCACACATACAGGATTCTGTGCAGATTGGATCCACAGGATTTGTAACTGCCGATTAGAAGCTATGCTCAGTCATTTAGTTTACATTGAAATCTGCAGCAGAAAATACTGTGCATCAAATCTGCATACGTGTGAACGTACCCATAAGGTCTCCAAACAATTTACTGAAAAAGTCTTCTGACTGATTTTCGAATGTGTATTGAAGGTCTCCCGACTCTCCCCTCAAGAGATGATATCAAGAAGCAGAGAAGGGAAGGTCTTGTTGGATTTCAAATGCTTGACACCAAAGGAGTCTTACCTCTCCTCTCTCTATTTAGAACATGTGGAAGTTTAGCCAAGCCAAACATTTAGTTTAAGGTAAACAGAAGAGACAGAACTTTTAGCTCACAGCTTTTGAAGGTGTATAGGAACCTTTATACAGTCATTCTGGGACAGTAAATGGCCTTCTTAAACATGTTGCTTCAATGCTGGCATACAATCTTTGTTTTATTTATTGTCATTTCATTTACCATAAAAAAGGAATATAAAACGATCAAAAAGTCGCTTCTAAACAAAATTGTACTGATAAAAACTACAGATCACGGCGCAAAAAATGAGCCCTTAAGCTGCCGATATAAAAAAAATATAAGCCTTATAGGGGTCAGAAGAGAACAATTTTAAGTATAGTAGTAAAATAAAACAAAACGTATATAAATCGTGGACAGTGGTAATCGTATGGACCTACAGAATAAAGATAACATGTAATGTTAACCTTAAAAAGCGTGTGTATGCGTGTGTGTAAAAACAAAAAATAAAAAGTTGCGTTTTGCTCCTTAACATTTTTTTGAGGAGCTTTGCCCTTGATTGTATGGTAAAATGAGTGATGCTATTACAAAGTACATTTGGTCCCACATAAAAAAAAGCCCTCATATGGGTTTGTAGTTGGAAAATTTGAAGACTTATGGATATTAGATTGCAAGAAGGAAAACATGAAAAGGCAACAATGAAAACTTGCTGCATCCTCAAGGGGTTAAATCAAATTCTTACTGAATGGTAAACATATTTTTGAAGGATTTTTGGTGATGTTTTTTCTCATTTTAAATTTTACAATCTATATTTTAAGCTAATTCTGAAATCTCCTATTCAAGTGAGCAGGGTCTGGAATGGTTTATTGTGTCTATGTCCATGGGTATTATTGTGTGCTGTTAAAAACAGGTCAGGCAAGATAGCTCTCCCCATAATAATATGCTCAAAAAATAGATTTTTAAAATTTGAAATCATTCAGGATTTAAAGAATGTCTGCAAAAATATTTATTTTGCCATTATGCCTAGGCTGTAACACCTAAAATAATAAACCTTAACTTTCCTTGCAAATAACTCCCCCAATGCCGCTGGAATCGCTCTCCCTTCCTCTTGCCCTGATCTCTTTTTCTGCTTTTGGTGCCCAGCTAATAGCCATTGATGTCCCACCTTGGCCAGTGATCAGCGGAGCGGCAGTGTGATGTAGTGGCCGAGGCCCGACCTGCTTCATGGTGCCTTGGCCTGTTACATCACACTGTCACTCAGCCTATTGCCGGCAGAGGCGGGACATCATTGCGGCCAGCGATTAGCTGAGCAGCAGTCTGATGCTTTGGGAACCAAAAGCAGGAACAAGGCAGCATCGGAGGAAGGGACAGCGTTACCAGCGGCACTGTGGGAGTATTTTGTCATTACGCCTAGGCTGCAACACCTAAAATAATAAACCTTAACTTACCTTACACGCACTCCCCCAATGCTGCTGGAATCGCTCTCCAGTCCTTTGGCCCTGATCTCTTTTTCTGCTTTTGGTTACTATTGCCGGCAGAGGCGGGACATCATTGCGGCCAGTGATTAGCTGAGCAGCAGTCTGATGCTTTGGGAACCAAAAGCAGAAACAAGGCAGCATTGGAGGAAGGGACAGCGATACCAGCGGCACTGTGGGAGTATTTTGTCATTATGCCTAGGCTGCAACACCTAAAATAATAAACCTTAACTTACCTTACACGCACTCCCCCAATGCTGCTGGAATCGCTCTCCCGTCCTCTGGCCCTGATCTCTTTTTCTGCTTTTGGTGACCAGCTAATAGCCAGCTGCATTGATGTCCCACCTTGGCCAGTGATCAGCGGAGCGGCAGTGTGATGTAGTGGCCGGGACCCAACCTACTTCATGGTGCCTTGGCCTGTTACATCACACTGTTACTCAGCCTATTGCCGGCAGAGGCGGGACATCATTGCGGCCAGCGATTAGCTGAGCAGCAGTCTGATGCTTTGGGAACCCAAAGCAGGAACAAGGCAGCATCGGAGGAAAGGACAGCGTTAACTGCGGCACTTTGGGAGTGGCATAAGTTACGGTAATTTAATGTTTATTATTTTAGTTGTTGCAGCCCGGGCAGAGTAGAAAAAAACATGTTTTAGCATCTGGCTCTAATCAGTAAATTGGACCTGCAATACCAAGACTTGCTTTAAGAGGCTTTAAGAGGTTGTCTGGCTGTATACATTTTTTTAACGGAGATAAAAGAAAAACATTACTTATCTGTCTGATCCCCCGCAAATCCAAAGATCAACTTGTCACCGTTGATCACCACTACTTTATCCTATCTTGACACAAATAAGTGTAGGTCAGTCAATCACTGGAACAAAGTACGGTATGAAGAAACAGGAAAAAAAACTTTTCATCGGCGCTGCTCGGATGGTGCAAAAATGTGGATGGTACCCAGAGTATTATGTAACAATATTTTATTGAAACACATACAATAGGGGGTACAGACAGGACAAGACGCGTTTCGGGAGTGAGCCCTCCCTTTCTCAATTGTGGACATATGCAGTCTGATGTGACAGAGGATGTGGTACATATAAATACATTTACAATCTGGCGCCAAAAAACATTCCGGCACAGGTCAAAGGTTGAACATAAGAAAAAAGTGATGCTGCATATTCATTTCGAATAAAAATGGTCATGTTTAGAAAACAATATAGAGAATATTGTGTTTGGTGCTTGTACATTATTGGAATTTACTTAAATCATTGCAAATCCACTTTACATAGTCTAACAGTTATGTACTAGTCACGGTAGCCACGGACTCAGAACGAGGCTTGGGCTAGCTAGTGTTGATAGTGAGGCATGGTCACAATGGTCGTGGTTAAGGCTTGCGGCTGTTTGTCTATGTGCAAAGGGCAGCCAATTAGAGTATAGATACGCGATGACGTACTATACCGTCCTTACGGGTAAGTCGGGATTTGTACGTGCCTTTTATTTCAATGTAGAGTCGGCAACCAATCAGATTGTGAGATTGGGGTGACGTGTTGTGTTGATGTTGAGAGCGCTTCTCTTTGTTTATATAGTCACGTGGTGTGCATTTCCAACCAATGGGAGATAAAGTTAGCCAGCTGTTCAGCCAATCAATGAGCTGAAGGGTATGGCGGTAAACATAGGTATTATGAATGTAAGAGACCATATGATTCAAGTCAATCACAGGTTTCTTAAGTGACGAGGGTGGGTGGTTGGACCAATCAGATCACTGCCTATCTGATAATGTAAGGTCTATGAAGAAAAATACTGCGGGATGGGAGGTTTCTGATAGGTGGACGTATGGACCAATGAGGGTGTCGCCCTTCACCCTACCCTTCAGCTCATTGATTGGCTGAACAGCTGGCTAACTTTATCTCCCATTGGTTGGAAATGCACACCACGTGACTATATAAACAAAGAGAAGCGCTCTCAACATCAACACAACACGTCACCCCAATCTCACAATCTGATTGGTTGCCGACTCTACATTGAAATAAACGGCACGTACAAATCCCGACTTACCCGTAAGGACGGTATAGTACGTCATCGCGTATCTATACTCTAATTGGCTGCCCTTTGCACATAGACAAACAGCGGCAAGCCTTAACCACGACCATTGTGACCATGCCTCACTATCAACACTAGCTAGCCCAAGCCTCGTTCTGAGTCCGTGGCTACCGTGACTAGTACATAACTGTTAGACTATGTAAAGTGGATTTGCAATGATTTAAGTAAATTCCAATAATGTACAAGCACCAAACACAATATTCTCTATATTGTTTTCTAAACATGACCATTTTTATTCGAAATGAATATGCAGCATCACTTTTTTCTTATGTTCAACCTTTGACCTGTGCCGGAATGTTTTTTGGCGCCAGATTGTAAATGTATTTATATGTACCACATCCCCTGTCACATCAGACTGCATATGTCCACAACTGAGAAAGGGAGGGCTCACTCCCGAAACACGTCTTGTCCTGTCTGTACCCCCTATTGTATGTGTTTCAATAAAATATTGTTACATAATACTCTGGGTACCATCCACATTTTTGCACCATCCGAGCAGCGCCGATGAAAAGGGTTTTTTCCTGTTTCTTCATACCGTACTTTGTTCCAAGACCTCTGCCGATCCCTGCGAGGACGTCGGCCACAACCCGCAGGCTGCAGCTCCGGACTACCGCTTACTACCCCAACACGGAGGGGTTACATGCATGAACCCAAGGTTCACACAAGGTGAGCATACTACTTAATCCTTCGCTTTAATACATATCATCGGAATTACACGAGGCGCCGTCCTCCTTCTTTTGCTTTTCTATTTTACACAGTCAATCACTGGGTAAGGTAGGTCACCACTGTGGTTAGTGACTGGATGAGTGGGCATTTCCTGGTGTTAAGACAAGATGAGAAAGTGGTTAGCAAGGACCTGGTGGGCATCAGAACAGTAGGTGGGGAATTAGACATGTTAGTAACGCTTTTTTCCCCCTAATGTTCAATCGGCAGACATGTCTCCATAGAAGGTAATGCATTTCCAAGTAGATTCCACAGAAAGAATAGACATGTCAATTTTTTCCGTGGAGTCAGGAATTGGAATTTCCATGGCAGTTGTCTCTGCTGTGGAAATTCTACTCTGTACATGGTACAGCAGCATGCCATTGAAAACAATGGGATTCAGCTGCAACGGAATTTCAAAGCAAACATTTTCCACTGATTTCCACTCGTAAATTTAACCGTGTGAATGTGGCCTAACTATCACTAGGGAGTATAAAAAATATAGGTTTAAATGGGCACTGTCAGATACAAAAACTTTTGATATGTTGTATATCTTGACAAAACATTAACCTTTCTAATATACTTCATAAGAAAATGTTATTTCCTTTTTATAGAAATCATGGCTTATAAAATCATGGCTTTGCCCAAGCTGAAGCACAGGCATGGACAAAGTCCAGTAAGTGAGGATGGGCTAGCACTCCTCTATGCTCTCTCCTGTCTGATAGTACTTCTCTGTGCTCTCGCCTGTCTGATAGCACTCCTCTGTGCTATCTCCTGTCTGATAGTACTCTTCTGTGCTCTCTCCTGTCTGATAGTACTTCTCTGTGCTCTCTCCTGTCTGATAGCACTCCTCTGTGCTCTCTCCTGTTTGACAGTTCTCCTCTGTGCTCTCTCCTGTCTGATAGGACTCATCTGTGCTCTCTCCTGTCTGATAGTACTCCTCTGTGCACTCTCCTGTCTGATAGCACTCCTCTGTGCTCTCTCCTGTCTGATAGTACTCCTCTGTGCTCTCTACTGTCTGACAGTACTCCTCTGATCTCTCTCCTGTCTGATAGTACTTCTCTGTGCTCTCTCCTGTCTGATAGTACTCCTCTGTGCTCTCTCCTGTCTGATAGTACTCTTCTGTGCTCTCTCCTGTCTGATAGTACTTCTCTGTGCCCTCTCCTGTCTGATAGCACTCCTCTGTGCTCTCTCCTGTCTGATAGTACTCCTCTGTGCTCTCTCCTGTCTGATAGGACTCATCTGTGCTCTCTCCTGTCTGATAGTACTCCTCTGTGCTCTCTCCTGTCTGATAGGACTCCTCTGTGCTCTCTCCTGTCTGATAGCATTCCTCTGTGCTCTCTCCTGTCTGATAGCACTCCTCTGTGCTCTCTCCTGTCTGATAGCACTTATCTGTGCTCTCTCCTGTCTGATAGTACTCCTCTGTACTCTCTCCTGACTGATAGTACTCCTCTGTGTTCTCTCCTGTCTGATAGCACTCCTCTGTGCTCTCTCCTGTCTGATAGTACTCTTCTGTGCTCTCTCTCCTGTCTGATAGCACTTCTCTGTGCTCTCTCCTGTCTGAAAGTACTTCTCTGTGCTCTCTCCTGTCCTATCAGACAGAGGAGGGCTAGCCCACCCACACTTGCTGGACTTTGTCCGTGCTTCAGCTTGGACAAGGCCATGATTTTATTAGCCATGATTTCTATAAAAAGGAAATACATTTTTTTATGAAGTACTGTATTTATTGGCATATAACACACATTTTTGAAACAAATTTTTTTAGCTTAAAGTCTATGATAGTGTTATATACTGATAAACTCTTTCTGGCTCCGCAGAAGCCGCTGCGGTTCAATGATTTAAAGTGGCTGCTTTAGATCATGTAACTGCAGCGGCTCCTGCGGGACCAGAGTCCCACCGACACCTCATTCCTTCCCCATCCCCTGCTTTCATATCTACCTCATCTGGGGGCGCGCTCCTGCAGGCTCCGGCAATGTACTGCGCAGTTGCTGTGCACCGACCAGTAACGTCCTCAACGCGATCTCACTTGTCAGTGCGCAGCGCACAGCAACAGCGCAGGACGCTGCAGTTACATGATCTAAAGTGGCCGCTTTAAGTCAGTGAAAAGCAGCGGCTTCTGTGGGGCCAGAAAGAGTTTATCGATGTATACATGCACCTACATGCAACCTCATTTTAAAAAGGATATTTGGGTAAAAAAACATTTTTACCCAAATTTCCTTTGAAAGGTGAGGGTGCATGTTATAGGCTGATGTGTGGTATACCCCAATAAATACAGTATATTAGAAAGGTTAATGTTTTGCCAAGAACACATTTTACAACATATGAAAGGTTTTTGAATCTGACAGTGCCCATTTAATGACAGGTATTAATTAGACCGCTTTCCAGTGCAAGTAATTAAAACAAGACCTGTAACATTTGTGCCAAACACCATCCCCATGCCCTGGGCTAGAAGTCCGAACACAGGGCCAACATGTTCTGTGTATGGACATAGGCTTTCACCAGGTTTTTTTGTATATTCAACTGTTAATATAATGTTACTGGCATATGATAAGTGTGTCTAGTAATAACAACTTTGCAGGGACATAAGTTACAAAAGCAAAGCCAAGTTAGTGTTCCCACTGAGCATTTGTCATCAGCTGTGTGACCGGACACAATGTCTAAAACACATCTTTCCATTCATTACAACAATTATGAGGCAATGTAGGAAATTAAGCTATTTTTAGGTAATTTTTCCCATTATAAACATGAGACTGAAATTTCCTTAGTTTAATGCATTAAAGGGGTACTCCACCGCTAGACATGTTATCCCTTATCCTTTGGATAGGGGATAACATGTCTGATCACAGGGGTCCGGCCGCTGGGGACCCCTGCAATCTTTGCTGCGACACCCCAGTCATCCGTTGCACAAAGCAAACTCCACTCTGTGCAGGATGACTAGCGACCACAGCCACCACGTCCCCTCCATTCATGTCTATGGGAGGAGTCGTGATGGCTGTGTACTAGGCTTGCATAGAGTGGGCGGGGTGTGATGTCACGAGGGGGCAGGGCCGTGATGTCACGATACCTCGTCCCCTGTATCGTCCATCATCAGCCACAGAGCAAACTTAGCTGATGTACGGGGTGCAGCAGGAGTGATCGCGGGTGTCCCCAGTGGCGGGACTCCAGCAATCACACATCTTATCCCCTATCCTTTGGATAGGGGATAAGATGTCTAGGGGCGGACTTTAACTTTCAACATGTTTTTCTCTAAGTTAACCCCTATTTTACCCTGGAACACCCAGAAATAAAACATAAATACCCTTCCCCTACTCCAGACAACAAGTAATAACCCACAATTTTAGCCTATTGAACAAAATATTAACTCTTCTTCTATACATTTTTAGCTGATCTGCAAGCAGTAAAAAATTAAGTATAAACAGAGGAAATTGGCGCAATAGCAAAGAATAATATAGTTCCACTTTCTCGTTTAGGTTGGCATCATTAAACTCCTAACTTTATCAGACAGGAGGACATGCTGCATGTGTGCTCCTCATCTCCTTCCGATGATACCTGGATTACTGCCCCTCACCTTTTGTCTGCAAAGATTGAAGGGCCTATATAGAGAATGTTACTGGAGAAAAAAGGAGGAAAAGACTATTTCAGCTCACCACTGTGCAGTACTAGATAGACAGAAGTTCCATGGGGTACGGAGAGCAGGGTAGGCAAACAGCGGGGCCTCCATCCAATGGAAGAATATGCGAGGGCAAACAAGCAGGGGCCTCCAGCTGCTCCACATATGTACTGAGAAAGTAGGTAAAACTTGACTTTTATTCCATCAGATTAAAAACAAAGGATATCTGTAACAGTGAGCGCTCCGGTCTCCTCCTCTGGATCGGAGCGCTCGCTGTCTCTGCCCCGGTCCACGGTGTCCCTGCGCATCCCGGTCAGACACGCTGACCGGGAGCGCAGGGTCTCCTCTGTCGGGGATGCGGTTAGTGTGGCGGCCGGTTCCCGCACACACGCCGCATCACATGTCCACTTACCCGCGGCCCCATCCTCTTACACTGCCTCTGCCTCCCGGCGCGCAGCCCCGCACCTTAGGGCGCGTGCGCGCCGGCTTCATGAAATTTAAAGGGCCAGCGCACCATTGATTGGTGCCTGGCCCTCACTGTTCTAATAAAGGTTTCCAGCCCCTTCCTGCCCTCGCCGGATCTTTGTGCCTCGTGCCAAAAGAAAGCGTTCCATATCATTATAGTGTTCCCTGCCTGTTGCCAACCCTTGCCTGTGACCTCCGCCTCTGAACCCGTGCTGCCTACCTTGACCTGTTGCTAGAGACTACCGCTTCTGATCCTGTGCCGCCTGCCCTGACCTTCGCTACGTCTGACTACGCTTCTGCCTGTTCCTCCTGTACCGCGCATATCTCAGCAACCAGAGAGGTCGAGTCGCTATCTAGTGGAACGACCTGGGGGCTACCTGCCGCAGCAAGACCATCCCGCTTTGCGGCGGGCCCTGGTGAAGACCAGTAGCTCCTTAGATTCCGTTCCCTGGGTACGGCCCACGTCATCACTCCTCTGGTTCAGTGGATCCACCTTCAGCTACCTGTCCGGACCGTTACAATATCCATATTCATAAAACACAGAAGGAAAGGCAACCAATGTGTTTTGAGCCAAATCTGGCTCTTAGTCGTGGCACGACTAAGAGCCAGATTCGGCTCAAAACACGTCGGGGCAGCTGGAGGCCCCTGCTTGTTTGCCCTCGCATTTTCTTCCTGAGAATGTTACTGCCTATTAAAATAAGAAAGGCAACAAACCTGGGCAGGACTTTCTCTCTATAGGGGTCACAAAGCATATCTGTCTGTACATACACCCTTGGAAATATGCAATATATCTGATTATAAATGTATTTTTCTATAAATCACGTATCTGCACTGCTGTTTATAGAAGACTAACATATACTGTACCAAGGCCAAGATTAAACAGGGTCCATGAAGAATGAATTGACAATATTTTTTAGAACAGATTCTTCATCTGAGTCAATGAATGCGGTCTAGCTTACTTCACCTTGAATACCTTAGGTATTAGTTTATATTACTCATCACACACAGTACACACAGTGATCAGGACAGGTAAATTCTTTGACCACAACGTAGTTTCTTCAGAAAAACAGAATCAAATCACGGCTTAAACTTCCTACATATTGCTAAATAGTATGCATCCGAACGACAGTAACTAATTATACTGTAGACACACAGTAATGTGAGTGCAGAACCTTCACGTTCTGTTGACAGAAAAACCACAAACCAAGGGGAAGTGTGGGTGAGTGGGGGCAGATCAGGTGGTCAGGAACCTCACGGTGTCACAACCCTTGCTTTATGCTGATTGGCTACTCATGCCTGTGGACTTGGTTTAAATTCTGCGAGACCTGGCCCATTCCACAACACAACATTGCTGTGCTCCTCACATCATCCACTGCTGAATACTGGAAAAGAGCCCTCGGTGATTTGCAGCGTCATCCAGACTGCAGACAAGGTAATGTATAGCAAGGGCTATTCTGCTGCATACTAAAAGACTATTCCAATAAGAGAAAATAGATCTTCTTTTAATTTAATAAATAAATCTTATTATTTTTTAGATATTGAACTGAAAATGAAAACTGCTGTGTTCATCGTCTGCCTCATAGGCATGGCCTGCGCATTACCTGTGAGCAGCTTCTCTATTCTTATCTATTCCTTATGTGTAATACCTTACAGTTATAGAATGAAAGCAATGATGCTAATTTATCAATATTTTGATTACAATTGTGGATTATATTATAAGAGATTAAAATACTAGTTTATTTTAATTTCATTTGTATCATTCTTATGTCAAGTCCCCTGTTTTGCAGCTAAATTGAGTTGAATTCATAAGGATATGCTTAATCTAAGATTGGGCTATAGTAATACTATATAAGATGACAGAATTTTACTAGTTATTGCCCACAGGCTGGTACGGGCATACATGACTGTCTGTTATTGATTCAGGAAGTTTCAAATTCAAATTCTTCACATCATATTAGTGTTTTATAATTCCTGTTGCTTCATTGTCTGTATTGACAGATTCTACAATCCATAGTTACAATCCAATAAGGTAGTACGTTTAAAGGGGTACTCCCGTGGAAAACTTATTTTATTTTTTTTAAATCAACTGGTGCCAGAAAGTTAAACAGATTTGTAAATCACTTCTATTAAAAAATCTTAACCCTTCCAGTACTTTTTAGGGGCTGTATACTAAAGAGAAATCCAAAAAAAGAAATGCATTTCCTCTGATCTCATGACTACAGTTCTCTCTGCTGACCTCTGCTGTCCATTTTAGGAACTGTCCAGAGCAGCATATGTTTGCTATGGGGATTTTCTTCTGCTCTGTACAGTTCTTAAAATGGACAGCAGAGGTCAGCAGAGAGCACTGTGGTCATGACATCACAGGAAATGCAGTTCTTTTTTGGATTTCTCTTTAGTATACAGCCCCTAAAAAGTACTGGAAGGATTAAGATGTTTTAATAGAAGTGATTTACAAATCTGTTTAACTTTCTGGCACCAGTTGATTTAAAAAAAAAGTTTTCCACGGGAGTACCCCTTTAATGGTAGCCTTGTGAAGAATATTATTTTTGTCAATTACTTTTCTCAAGGATACCAATGCAGTGCTTCGCCATATGTCAGATGGCCATATATTTTAGGTAGCTGTCAGCTGTCAGCCATGTCTTAATCCCCCCTATATATGTGAACAATTGAATTGGTCGTGTATGTAATTTTAATGAAGGGATGGGGGGTTTTTGCCCGACACCTCTGTTGGAGGCTTATCACCACAAGAAAAAAAAATATTTTGTCAGGAGAGAGGCATCCCATGCACCCCAAAAACTGTGGGCTTAACTGTGCATGATCAGCTTTATACCTGCATAAAGTAGTAACAGTATATGCAATAATAGATTGTAGGAATGATCATGGCAACCATTTACTACCTAGCAGGCTTAGACAGAGAAACTGATGTCTATAAGTTAGAAGACCAATACCACTGCAAAGAAATAGAATTGAATTATACATTGCTTCTACACCAGTTATCATCTATACATGTTGTATTGCCATTGCATTTTAGTACTCAAGTGAGAGCCACAGCAAGTCTATATCAGAATCCCACCCAGATTCCTCCTCCTCCTCCTCATCATCATCAGAAGAAAGATTCAGGACTGCCCCTACTGTTAACACCGCAACAGTTCAGTCTATCATTACAGAAGATTTTCCCAGAGGAGACAGTTTACGTCTTAGACGTGCACTTAAAGGGGTAAGGGTTTTCTAGCAGTAAAATATTATACTATTATCTATTATTGTGGTCCAAACTTTGAAGGGGTACTCCACTGGGGAAAAAAATGTAAATCAACTGGTGCCAGAAAGTTGAACAGATTTGTAAATTACTTCTATTAAAAAATCTTAACCCTTCCAGTAATTATCAGCTGCTGTATGATCCACAAGAAGTTGTTTTCTTTTTGAATTGCCTTACTGTCTGACCACAGTGCTCTCTGCTGACACCTCTGTCCAGAGTAGGAGCAAATCCTGATAGCAACCTCTCCTGGTCAGGACAGTTCCTGACATGGACAGAGTTGTCAGCAGAGAGCACTGTGGTCAGACAGAAAGGAAATTCAAAAGAGAGCTTCCTGTGGATTATACAGCAACTGATAGATACTGGAAGGATTAAGATTTAGAAGTAATTTACACATTTGTATAACTTTCTGGCACCAGTTGATAAAAAAAATGTTTTTCAGTGGAGTACCCCTTTAATGTCTGTGTTTATCTGTCATAATATTAGATGCATCATTTCTATATTGCTTGCATAACTTTTACTATTGCAAATGCAGTTTTCTGTATCCAATAAACAAATAGAATGGTTACATTACATGCATAATTAAGACTATAGATCCCTGCAGAAAGACTACCTTAAAGGGGTACTCCTGTGGGGAAAAAAATGCTGTATGCTCCAGAGGAAGTTGTGTAGTTCTTTACAGGTACTCCAGTGGAAACAACATGCTGTATGCTCAGAAAGTTGTGTGCTTCTTTCCAGCCTGACCACAGTGCTCTCTGCTGACACCTGTGTCCATGTCAGGAACTGTCCAGAGCAGGAGAGCTTTGCAATGGGGATTTACTCCTGCTATGGACAGTTCCTGACACAGACAGAGGTGGAAGCAGAGAGCACTCTGTTTAGACTGGAAAGAATTACACAACTTTGTCTGTAGTATACAGCAGCTGATAAGTACTAAATGGCTTAAGATTTTTTAATTGAAATAACTTACAAATCTGTATAACAGTCTGGCACTAGTTGTTTTGAAAATGTTTATTTCCCTCCGGAATAACCCTTTAAGCTATTTTGGCACTAACTTGGCAGTATATTCAAGATATGTAAAATCTAGCATTTCATTATGACATTTTGCAGTAATGGAAATAATTTTTTTGTAACTATGATGATTTTACACTAAAATACTGACTATTGATATCAACTCCCCAAATGCCACAATAGAAAAAATGTATGAAACCTATTGCATAAGGAAAGTCTAGGCCCTCCTACAGCAACCAATAAGATTACCAGCTCTTACTTTTCTAAAAACCCATCACACAGTGTACATGTTATAAGCCTGTATAATTGCTAATATTAAACATACATGTATTTATTATCTTTTGAAGTAACTTTCTTTCATGTTTTTATTTCTTCCAGTCTTCAGAATCTTCACCCCAGGTTAGTACTCGACCAATGTACCAGTTTTAACCAATGACTGTATTGATTAACGATGCAAAATAGGTTTTTGGCCAGTCATGAGAGATTGTCAAATATGGTTTGCAGTATGAATTCCCCTGAATCTCTTTAAACAATTGTTCTTGAACAGCCAGTTTAGTCTGACAGAATGCTGACAAAGTGATCATCCATATGCTTAACTGTTCGTGGTCAGTATTACTGTAGTGGTCAGATCTGCTTGATCAGCTGCACGTAAAGTGTAACTGTCTTAAAAAATATAAACTATTGACATGTCATGCAGACTTGTCAAAAGTTTTGATCTGTTGGAGTTTCTAGATAATGTCTACATCATAGTCATGTGAAATATGCAGCAGCATGATTTACTCCCTGACCAAGCAGAGATGACTCCATTACAGTGCATGGAGCCCATCACTTGCAACATGATGGATTCAGTACCAAGCCGGGAGTAAAGCACAGTGACTCGTACGTCACCCAGCTATACTTAGGGCCTGAGACCCCACTGATAAAAACTTTTGACATGTCTGCTTTAAAGTATACCTTTCATTAGCAAACAGTTTTTATATTATGCAGAAAATACCATTATATGTATATTTGCAATATACATTGGTTAAAAAAATGTGTATAGAATGTTTTTAACATTATGGGCCTCATTTACTAAGAGTTTCGGGTTTTTCAAGCTGACACTTCCTGTCTGTACAGATCACTTTCCAGCAGTTTTCCTTATGATCACAGATAGGATTACAAAGAAAAGGGGCACATAATACATAACGGAGCATCCACCATAATAATGGGACGACTCGCGCTTTAACAATCTAAAGATGGTTAGATTCCTATAAAGAGAATCTAACACATACCAAAACCATTGGCTACTTTTCTTTTACTCTGCATTTATAAGGTCCATTGTGATGAACATTTTATATAGAATTCAAAATACATATTAGGTACAGCTTGTATTCTATCAGATATATTTACATTTACTTTCTGCTTATTACATGTGAACAACATATTCTGCTGCACTGTACAGAGATTGCCATCATTCATATCAGTCCCTGTCCCAAAGGGGATTTACAGTCTAATATCCCTATCTCAAAACCATACATACATACCAGATGTCAATAAAGGGAACATCAATTCAAACAGGGCCGAGCATCCAAACTCCATGCAGATGTTGTCTATGCAGTATAAATTGTTGTAAATAAGCAGTATAAATAGTTGTAAATAAGCACATGCTCTGTTTGTTTCCTTCATATTTTTATAGGACACAAGCTCAATTGAAAGCCACACAGACTCTTCTTCCTCATCAGAAGAGGTCCGAACAGTCCCTACTCCTGATGAAACAACACTTATACAAGCAAGGGGTGACTCCTTTCGCCGTAGACGTGCTCTTGAACAGGTAACAAATGCCTTAAATTCATTTTCTATCCACAGGATAGAGGACAAGTGTGAATACCAAATCCTTTTGGAGTGTACAGCGCTGCGGAATCTGTGTGCACTATATAAATAAAGAATTATTATTGTTATTACCTCTTTAAAGGGAATTTGTCATCATAAAATGAGCCACTGTTTAAACATGTTTTAAGAATTTTGTGATGGTTTTAGTGAAGTGAAGTTTAGTGAAGGTAATACACCATGCACAATAGCTGATGGTTAGAGCGCAATAGCTCTGAAAATATTGTTTCTTGAGACTTAAATTCTATAGAAAACAAGTATGTAATCGGTTTTGAAGTCCCAAAATGCAATCCTAAAATAAGAAAAACATGGTGACTAAAGAATAATAGTCAGATAACTAATACAGATAAAGCAAATACTTCCATACAAAAGTTGGAAATAGCTGCTAGAAGCTACACATCACTTTATACATAGAAGGTAGGTGCTTTTTGGTCCAGGAAAGACCATTGTATTTTAAAAATGTTGTAACTTGAGGCCTTTTTAACTTGAGGGAGTGCTTTATAAATATTTATTTCTTATCACAGACTGCCCATGGAAGCACCTCACATTACTCTGAAGAGAGTGTGACCACCGAGAGCACAAGTCACCAGTCCCACCCAACGGAGAGTTCAGAAGAAGACAGCCATGAACATAACACCACCAACAACCTTCTACAAGGCATCCTTAGTGTCACTACAGCAGATCCAGACACATCGGAAGAAAGCTCAGAGGAAAGGACAACTCCTGTCCTCCAGCCCTAAGCATGACGGTCTATCCTCACATTATCTTTTGTTTGAATGATTTCTGTTCTGTCAATGTAATTCTTTATTGAGCCTGCTCCAAGTTTAGTGCATACATAATGAAGAACCAAAGTCTTTTTCTCATTTATTTACAAGTAATATTTTTAGTCACCAAGCTAGTCTTAGTTTTAATAGGGAGCTCTCTCTTCCCTCAAGGTGTAGAACCAGCCCAACACCAGTTTATTCAAGTGTCTACGACTCTAGCTGCTATAAAAATACAAAAATTGAGATCAATTGTGGTTCATCAGTATTCACATTTGTGACATACTAGTAGGATGGATTAAACAAAAGCTATTAAGACTATTTCAAGGCAATCTTATACCAGGCTGTTTATGTATCCTCACCACCAGAAGCATTGTTACTGTGCTTGCCCTGAGGAGAGCTAACTGAAATGATGGGTATCAATGTCAATGTATCGGCTGCTGACGTGTAATGAACACTTCTCTTAGAGACTACTTCTATAACACTAGGGACATGTATGCAATTTCCAGTGTCTTTTGCATTGCAGAAATGCAGATCTTTCTACTGCATGCATTAATACTTGATTGTAATGTTTAATTAACTGTATAGAATGAACTGCCTATGTTTTACATGTTTTTTTCTGACACTTCCTCTGTATCGCATTTACATCAATAACACATTTTGGTAATTTTTAGTTGAAGTGTAATAAACATTTAAACAAGACAAATATTGTGTTTTGTGTTGATTTATAAGGGCAAGAATATTATAACTGTAGTTACGCAGACATATGTGATGGCACAGATCTTAAAGTGTACCTGTTATAATAAAGAAAAATGTTTTGATAAGTTTAAATCGATATGGTTCTGAGTGTCCAGACTCCGACCAATCAGTAGGGTGAACCAGAAGTGCACATTCTCTCCCAGCTGTGTCATAGGACCAGGACGGTCTAATAATGTAAGTCTATAGGACTGTCCTGGTCACATTACATAGAGTGGGAAGAAAAGCACATGGCTGCACACTTCTCCCCTATCTTGTTCTAATGATCGGCACTCAGACCTCTACTGATAAAAATATTTCACATGTCCCTAGGATGTTCTTGCATGCACCCAGTTTGTAGGCCTTAAGTTGATTCATTTAAATGTTAGGGTGCCACCATTTGGTGGATGAGAGGCACTTTTTGATAAAAAATAAATAAAAAAAAGAGCCTTACATTTAATGTAGCAGTAATGCAATTCACAATATTCCATGTCTACAGTGCTCATATGCCTTAGGGTTTACAGAGAACTGCGGCAATCAGTGGCGTAGCAGAGGCCCCCGCAGCCCCCGCGGTGCAGGGGGGGGGGGCCTGTCTAGGTAGGAGCCCCCAACAGCAGCACAGGGCCGGCGCTAACCTAAGGCAGCCAAGGAAAACTCCCCCCCCCCCTCCACAAGATAAAGTGAGTGGCAATTCATGTGTACATCGCGCCACTCAGTACTGTACCCATGATCATATTCAGAGGGTTTAGTGTGTGGCAGTATTATATTCAAAGGGTTTGGTATGTGGCAGTAAAATATTCAGGGATCAAAGAGAAAAAGTCCAGCGCTTGTAGGTAAAGTGGATAAAATTCACAGGCTTTATTGATTCCTTTAAAACATCCGTTTACAGGCATGTACAGAAGAGGCAAAAGCTAAGCTTCATGCGTTATGTGGCATTCCACTTTTTGCAAAGTGAAAATAGAAAACTATATAAATTGGGTATTGTTTTGGGCAAACCAAACCTTCCAAAAGTTGTAAAATTGCAGTTTTCACCAAAAACAAAATTCCCCAGAATGGGTTAGGGTCCGAAACATACAGGAACCAATTGACCAGGGGTAACCCCTTGATCACAAAAACCCTTATTAACCCCTTAAGGACTCAGGGTTTTTCCGTTTTTGCACTTTCGTTTTTTCCTCCTTACCTTTTAAAAATCATAACCCTTTCAATTTTCCACCTAAAAATCCATATTATGGCTTATTTTTTGCGTCGCCAATTCTACTTTGCAGTGACATTAGTCATTTTACCCAAAAATCCACGGCGAAACGAAAAAAAAAATCATTGTGCGACAAAATCGAAAAAAAAACGCCATTTTGTAACTTTTGGGGGCTTCCGTTTCTACGCAGTGCATATTTCGGTAAAAATTACACCTTATCATTATTCTGTAGGTCCATACGGTTAAATTGATACCCTACTTATATAGGTTTGATTTTGTCGCACTTCTGGAAAAAATCATAACTACATGCAGGAAAATTTATACGTTTAAAAATGTCATCTTCTGACCCCTATAACTTTTTATTTTTCCACGTACGGGGCGGTATGAGGACTCATTTTTTGCGCCGTGATCTGAAGTTTCTATTGGTATGATTTTTGTTTTGATCGGACTTTTTGATCACTTTTTATTCATTTTTTAACGTTATCAAAAATGACCAAAATACGCTTTTTTGGACTTTGGAATTTTTTTGCACGTACGTCATTGACCGTAAGGCTTAATTAATTATATATTTTTATAGTTCGGACATTTTTCGCACGCGGCGATACCACATATGTTTATTTATTTTTATTTTTACACTGTTTTATTTTTTTTATGGTAAAAGGGGGGTGATTCAAACTTTTATTAGGGAAGGGGTTAAATGACCTTTATTAACACTTTTTTTTTACTTTTTTTTTGCAGTGTTATAGGTCCCATAGGGACCTATAACACTGCACACACTGATCTCTCATCCTGATCACAGGCGTGTATTAACACGCCTGTGATCAGCATTATCGGTGCTTGACTGCTCCTGCCTGGATCTCAGGCACGGAGCAGTCATTCGTCGATCGGACACCGAGGAGGCAGGTAAGAGCCCTCCCGGTGTCCGATCAGCTGTTCGGGACGCCGCGATTTCACCGCGGCGGTCCCGAACAGCCCGACTGAGCAGCCGGGATACTTTCAGTTTCACTTTAGAAGCGGCGGTCAGCTTTGACCGCCGCTTCTAAAGGGTTAATACCGCACATCGCCGCGATCGGCGATGTGTGGTATTAGCCGCGGGTCCCGGCCGTTGATTAGCGCTGGGACCGATGCGATATGATGCGGGATTGCGGCGCGATCCCGCTTCATATCGCGGGAGCCGGCGCAGGACGTAAATATACGTCCTGTGTCGTTAAGGGGTTAAATTCCCACCCCTTAAAACTCAACTTTTATTGTGTTAATAATAAATGAGATTGGTGTTAGCTAGAATCTGTTTAAAAACACAGTACTATAATGTGAATGTTCCAATACATGTATATCATCACAGACACCTCTGTTCATGTCACATGAGTCAGCAATCACCAGTGGCCTGCAGATGCCCTGACTGATTGCAATGATAACACACAATTAGGACTGCTAATTGAAACCTAAGACTACCCCCTCTACATGTTTCGTTACTTCCGTAATGTCCTCAGGAGTAAACGGGCATGGAAGGATTTGAAATTTTTAGAAATTTCTCAGCCGGAGCTGGCAGCCGTAGTGACGAAACGTAATGTGAATACAGCCTAACACTGGTATGGCCAATGTTGGTTTCCAACAGGTGGCATAGCTGGGCAGCAAAACTTCTAACCCCTGGTGGTGTCACCCCGCACCTCAATAGCAACGCCACTGCTACAAGTAACATCTGCAGCAACAAGTAACATATATGGGGCCATTACAACAACTATTGGGGCTCTTTCACCATCTAGAGGTAAGAACTTTTCAGGAATGATCTTCTCATAGACTAGTCTACAATTGCACAAAGAAGAAATATTTTTTTATTTATCTGACTTCTTTCCAGTTTCCTGATAACATCTGAAACTCTCATAAAGTCTCAACCAGCGAGGAGTGTAGAAGGGGAAGATGACCAAAAGCAGGCACATCTGTTAGAGTACCTTCTAGCCCCCTCAATAGATATGCCATCAACTATGTTCTGATCTCAACTCAAAAATTCAATTTTTTTTGTTTATTTTATAATAAAAAATGTGTTCTACCATATTTTAATGTATGTTTTATCCACTCCATGTCACTGTTCTAAAAAGTGGGCTGGATTTAGGGGGTGCCCAATGCTACTCCCTTAACCCTTTAAGGACTGAGCCCTTTTTCACCTTAAGGACTCGGACATTTTTTGCAATTCTGATCACTGTCACCTTAAACATTAATAATTCTGGAATGCTTTTAGTTATCATTCTGATTCCGAGATTGTTTTTTCGTGACATATTCTACTTTAACATAGTGGTAAAATTTTGTGGTAACTTGCATCCTTTCTTGGTGAAAAATCCCAAAATGTTATGAAAAATTTGAAAATTTAGCATTTTTCTAACTTTGAAGCTCTCTGCTTGTAAGGAAAATGGATATTCAAAATAATTTTTTTAAATTCACATATACAATATGTCTACTTTATGTTTGCATCATAAAATTGACGTATTTTTATTTTTGGAAGACACCAGAGGGCTTCAAAGTTCAGCAGCAATTTTCCAATTTTTCACAAAATTTTGAAACTCGCTTTTTTTCAGGGACCAGTTCAGGTTTGAAGTGGATTTGAAGGGTCTTCATATTAGAAATACCCCATAAATTACCCCATTATAAAAACTGCACCCCCCAAAGTATTCAAAATGACATTCAGTCAGCATTTTAACCCTTTAGGTGTTTCACAGGAATAGCAGCAAAGTGAAGGAGAAAATTCACAATCTTCATTTTTTACACTCGCATGTTTTTGTAGACCCAATTTTTGAATTTTTACAAGGGGTAAAAAGGAGAAAATCTTTACTTGTATTTGAAACCCAATTTTTCTCGAGTAAGGACATACCTCATATGTCTATGTTAACTGTTCGGGGGGCGCAGTAGAGGGCTCAGAAGGGAAGGAGCGACAAATGGTTTTTGGGGGGAATGTCACCTTTAGGAAGCCCATATGGTGCCAGAACAGCAAAAAAAAAACACATGGCATACCATTTTGGAAACTAGACCCCTCGGGGAACATAACAAGGGGTAAAGTGAACTTTAATACCCCACAGGTGATTCACGACTTTTGCATATGTAAAAAAAAAAAAATTCCCTAAAATGCTTGGTTTCCCAAAAGTTTTACATTTTTAAAAAGGATAATAGCAGAAAATAGTCCCCAAAATTTGAAGCCCAATTTCTCCCGATTCAGAAAACAGCCCATATGGGGGTGAAAAGTGCTCTGCTGGCGCACTACAGGTCTCAGAAGAGAAGGAGTCACATTTGGCTTTTTTGAAGGAAATTTTGCTCTGGGGGCATGCCGCATTTAGGAAGCCCCTATGGTGCCAGGAAAGCAAAAAAAAAAAAAAAAAACATGGCATACCATTTTGGAAACTAGACCCCTTGGGGAACGTAACGAGGGGTAAAGTGAACCTTAATACCCCACAGGTGTTTCACGACTTTTGCATATGTAAAAAAAAATAATTTATTTTTACCTAAAATGCTTCTTTTCCCAAAAATTTTAAATTTTTAAAAAGGGTAAAAGCAGAAAATACCCCCAAAATTTGTAACACAATTTCTCCCGAGTACGGCGATACCCCATATGTGACCCTAAACTGTTGCCTTGAAATACGACAGGGCTCCAAAGTGAGTGCGCATTTGAGGCCTAAATTAGGGATTGCATAGGGGTGGACATAGGGTTATTCTACGCCAGTGATTCCCAAACAGGGGGCCTCCAGCTGTTGTAAAACTCCCAGCATGCCTGGACAGACAGTGGCTGTCTGGTAATACTGGGAGTAGTTGTTTTGCAACAGCTGGAGGCTCTGATTTGGAAACCATGGCATACCAGACGTTTTTCATTTTTATTGGGGAGGGGAGGGGGCTGTGTAGGGGTATGTAGTGTTTTTTACTTTTTATTTTATTTTGTGGTAGTGTAGTGTAGTGTTTTTAGGGTACAGTCACATGGGCGGGGGTTCACAGTAGTTTCTCGCTGGCAGTTTGAGCTGCGGCAGAAAATTTGCCGCAGCTCAAACTTGCAGCCGGATACTTACTGTAAACCTCCGCCCATGTGAGTGTACCCTGTACGTTCACATTGGGGGGGGGGGGAGGAATAGCTCCAGCTGTTGCAAAACTACAACTCCCAGCATGTACGGTCTAACACCGAGTTTGGTAACAAACTCAGTGTTTTGCAACCAGTGTGCCTTCAGCTGTTGCAAAAGCTACAACCCCCAGCATGTACGGACAGCGGAAGGGCATGCTGGGTCTTGTAATTATGCAACAGCTGGAGGCATACTACTTTGGCTGGGGATGCTGGGGATTGTAGTTATGCAACAGCTGGAGACACACTGGTTTGCTACTTAACTCAGTGTGCCTTCAGCTGTTGCAAAACTACAACTCTCAGCAGTCACCGACAGCCAACGGGCATGCTGGGAGTTGTAGTTATGCAACCAACAGATGCACCACTACAACTCCCAGCATGCACTTTAGCTGTTTGTGCAAGCTGGGAGTTGTAGTTATACAACAGCTGAAGGTACACTTTTCCATAGAAAAAATGTGCCTCCAGCTGTTGCAAAACTATAAGTCCCAGCATGCCGATGCTCCTGGGGCCCCGATCCCAACATTGACGCCGGTGATCGGGGTCCCAAGCTCCCGGGGTCTTCTTCCTGCACCCGCTCACGTCCTCCGGAAGAGGGGAGGAGCGGGTTGCGGGAGTGACAACCGCAGCAGGCGCCCTGATTGGTCGGCCGGGAAACCAGCCGACGAATCAGGGCGATCGTGAGGTGGCACCAGTGCCACCTCACCCCTGCTGGCTATGGCTGTTCGGGGCCGTCTCTGACGGCCCCGAACAGCCTGTAATTCTGGGTCACCGGGTCACTGGAGACCCGATTGACCCGGAATCTGCCGCAAATAGCTGGACTGAATTGGCCAGCGATCTGCGGCCATCGCCGACATGGGGGGGGTCATCATGACCCCCCTGGGCGATATGCCACGATGCCTGCTGAATGATTTCAGCAGGCATCGGGCACCGGCTCCCCTCCAGCTAGCGGCGGGGGGCCGGGATTTGACAGGACGTACTCAAACGTCCTGAGTCCTTAAGGACTCGGAAAAGGGGCCGTTTGAGTACGTCCTGCGTCCTTAAGTGGTTAAATATGGCAGGCAGCAGTAGCCCATTGTTTGTTGCAAAAGTAATCATATATATATGTAGTGAAAACTGTAATATGTCCCGCAAAAGACAACAAGTACATTTATATTTACAACTGTGGTATCCCGGTACCGTATTTTATATGTTACCTATGTAGAGGTCCCCATAGTCAGAGTCCCTAGGATGTCGGGGTCCCTCTTTTCTAGTCTTCCCCTTGTCACCTCTCACTTAGCCACTAAATGTATAGTAGTTCTATCTGATATTTATACAGTTATAAGTATGAAAAGTGTATATATTGAATTGTCTACCTGTTTGTAGCGTAACAGGACCTGCAGGTCATGTGATCAAGTGGAAAACTCTATGGTTTTGCTTTAGGACCTTTGGAGGTCCCAGTGACGTGTTCACCCACCATGCCTTGTAACGGTGAGTGACAGCTGACATGGACCAATGAAAAAACGGCCCTGCCCCTGCCAAAGTATGGGGGGCTGGGTCATCCGCGATGGGGGGAGGTGGGAGATGAATGCTGCAGGGGTCTTGGGGGTGGGGTGATGAATGCTGCAGGGGACTTGGGGGGGATGAATGCTGCAGGGTTCTTGGGGGGGGGTGATGAATGCTGCAGGGGTCTTGGGGGGGGGGTGATGAATGCTGCAGGGGTCTTGGGGGGTGATGAATGCTGCAGGGGTCTTTGGGGGGTGATGAGTGCTGCAGGGGTCTTGGGGGGGTGATGCATGCTGCAGGGGTCTTGGGGGGTGATGAATGCTGCAAGAGTCTTTGGAGGGAGGTGATGAATGCTGCAGGGGTCTTGGGGGGGATGGGGGGTGATGAATGCTGCAGGGTTCTTGGGGGGGTGGGGTGATGAATGCTGCAGGGGTCTTGGGGGGGTGATGAATGCTGCAGGGGTCTTGGGGGGTGATGAATGCTGCATGGGTCTTTGGGGGGGGGGTGATGAATGCTGCAGGGGTCTTGGGGGGGTGATGCATGCAGCAGGGGTCTTGAGGGGGTGATGCATGCTGCAGGGGTCTTGGGGGGTGATGAATGCTGCAAGAGTCTTTGGGGGGAGGTGATGAATGCTGCAGGGGTCTTGGGGGGGTGATGAATGCTGCAGGGGTCTTGGGGGGGTGATAAATGCTGCAGGGGTCTTGGGGGGTGATGAATGCTGCAGGGGTCTTGGGGGGGGGTGATGAATGCTGCAGGGGTCTTGGGGGGGGGGTGATGAATGCTGCAGGGGGCTGTGGGGGGGTCATGAATGTTGCAGGGGTCTTGGGGGGTGATGAATGCTGCAGGGGTCTTGGGGGAGGTGATGAATGCTGCAGGGGTCTTGGGGGGTGATGAATGCTGCAGAGGTCTTGGGGGTGGGGGGATGAGTGCTGCAGGGGTCCTGGGGGTGGGGGGGATAAATGCTGCAGGGGTCTGTGGGGGAGATGAATGCTGCAGGGGTCTTTGTGTGGAGGGGGGAAGATGAATGATGCAGGGGTCTGGTCTTGGGGTGGAATGAATGATGCAGGGGTCTGGTCTTGGGGGGGTGATGAATGATGCAAGGGTATTGGGGGAGATGAATGATGCGGGTAGGGAGTGTTAAGGCAGAAGGGGACAGAGGGGTCTGGGGGGACGTAAAAGTATAAAGATAAATAATGCAGGGGTATTGGGGGGCAGAGGAGTCTGCAGGAGAATAAAGGGGGTCCATTCACATTGAGGACAAACCTCTGGCGGAAATCTACTTGCAGCAGTCCAATTTTTGTAATGGTTTTCTGCTGCTCAGTGCATACTGTAGAATCGCCACAGTGGAATTCCCCCAGCAGAATGGACGTACACCCAAAGATCAAACATGTTGTCCATTCTGCTGGTGGAATTCCACCAGACTGCGTTATCATCTATAGAGATGGCGCACATCCGTGCAGTCCTATCGCCAATGGCTTCTGTGGTGCCTGCAGCAAGCGGACATTCTACCAACTAAATGTCCACAGTGTTGAGGAGCCCTTGGGGTCTGCAGGAGGAGGGGAAAAGGGGTCTGGGGGGAGTACAGGGGTGGGATTCTGACAAACAGAGGAAAGTGTCTGGCAGTATTATTTTTAGGGGTCATGATGCCTGTCAGGCCCAGGCCTGAGTATTAAATCATATATGTGTATTATAATTGTACTGTGTGTACTGTATTATCCAGGACATGGGTGAGGGGTCATTCAGACGGTGTGTCCCTGTTTGTGTATTGCAGTTTATTAGGGGGCCTGGCTGGTTGTTTGTTTGAAGTCAGGAGTTTCTTTGAAGTAGCAGGATGTAACGGGTCTCTGGTCCCATATATGAGATAAGAGATGCCCCCCCTGGTGGGACCAGAGGGGAGGGGGAAATGGAGTTCCTCCAAAAAGGAGATAGATATATTTAAAAACAATGCTAGACTCAGGTTGTTAAGATCTGTGCCCCAAGCTGACAAGACCATCCTAAGAACAGCTGGAGACCCACTCTCATGGACTGCTATAATATTACGCTGTAAGAACTTCATCTTTGCTTTCTGAACTTGCTAAACTCTTTTATATATTTTTGTAACTGTATGTCATTTGTTTCTGTATTTTTATATAGTCAGCACTGTGATACCTTTTATCGGATTAAATGTTTAATTAATCAGCTCTGGTCTTTGATCGCTAAATATATGAGCTCACCTTTCTGAAGGCAGCTCGGGTGAAACACGTTTATCTAAGGGTTAATTTGGTGACTTGATGGGACTAGCAGTGGATACCCAGACGTCTGGCGGCTTTAACCCTTGCACCATCACAATCTCTCTAGCGTCTTGGCTGGACCGATAGGATGTGATCGTGACAACTGGTGGCAGCGTCGGGACATATTTAGAGATTTTTAGTGCTTGCTGGATTTTACCTGTAGGGAAATCTTAGCACTAAAAAGAAATTGCATACATATTCTTGTGTGTAAATTCCAAAGACAGAGCTCAGTGCTGGTTTAAAACACATACAAAAAGAGTGCAAGACAGTTCTGTCCTCCCCATCCCCTGTTTTACCTCCTCTGTCTCATCTCGGAAATATGGAGGCATATCGCAAGCAGTCCAAGCCTGCACTGGAGCTAATGTTCCAAGAAAAGGACATCCCTACTGCAGGAAAGAACAAGGAACAACTTATTGCTGATCTTGTGGAGTATGATGCCCCTGCAGAAGAGCTGAGTGGCATGAGACAAAATCCTACAGCTGGAACTGCCATCCAAGGACTGATATCTCCTGGGGAACGCAGCAACATTACTCCCCATCAGGACAGTACTCCCCATGAGGCCTTGGACTCTTATATGCGGACTGCCTTACAACACCTTGGGAATGTGGATGCCAATATGAAACTCCAATTGCTTCTCCAGTACCAAACTGCTGAGAGAGATGCACGAACGGCAGAAAGAGAGGCCCAGGCACGAGCTGCAGAAAGAGAGGCCCAGACACAAGCCGCGGAAAGAGAGGCCCAGGCACAAGCCGCAGAAAGAGAGGCCCAGCGGAGGCATGAACTGGAGGTTCTGAGGCTGAGAGGGGATGCTTCATCCGCAGGAAGTGATGTGCAGGATCAAGGAGACCACAAACCCCGCTTGGAACATTTCCCCATGTTGGAGAAAGATGGTGATCTGGATGTGTTCCTGAGGGGATTTGAAAAGGTTTGCCGGCAGTTCCATCTACCTAAGGAACAGTGGGGACGATATCTAACCCCACGGTTGCGAGGGAAAGCTCTGGATGTGTTTGCTACGCTTCCCTCTGAGAGTGACCAGGACTATGAGGCAATAAAATCTGCCCTGCTAAAAAGTTTAAATCTGACTCCAGAGGCTTATCGGAAAAAGTTTCGGACTTTGCAACAAAGCACCACAGAAAGCTGCACTCAGCATGCAGGCCAGCTAAGGACTGTATTCAGGCTATGGACTGGGGGCCTACAAGTCACTACCTATGAGGCCCTGGAGGACTTGATGGTCCTGGATCAGTTTCTCCAAACACAGAGCTTTGAAGCCAGAGAGTGGATATTGGACCGCAAGCCCAAGACAGCAACAGAAGCAGCAGAACTTGGAGATGACTTCGCCAACAACCGGGCACCGACAGCAAAGCGTGGATCTGCACAAGCCGGAGCAAGTCCAAAAGCAACAGGAGCCACATTGGGTCAGGGGGACACCCGCCGATGTTACAGATGCAACAATGTTGGGCACCTGAGTGCCACTTGCCCCAACAAAAAGGATTCTCCACCAGTAGCTGGAGGACACACAGCCGTTCTTCTGGTGTCCGGAGTGGTGGAGAAAAGAGCGGATAACCTGCAGAGTGTAACTGTAGGTGAACAGGTGACAGTGGGTTTGCGAGATTCTAGGGCCTCCTTTACCTTAGTGCGGCCTGAAGTGGTGGATACAGAGGACATAATCCCTGGAAGAACCATGGCTTTAAAAGGAATTGGAGGTGTGCGGCCTGCTGTGCCCATGGCCCGTGTGTACCTGGATTGGGGAACAGGCAAGGGTTTGCGGGAGGTGGGGGTCTCTGAGGACATCCCTGTTAATGTTCTGCTGGGGAATGATTTGGGTCGGATGCTCTGTCATTATGCTCCAGAGGACACTACCTGCACACCGGATGGGCTGGGAGAGCACCCTGTTCATTCTGAGGTACTGTGCGAGACTTTGGGAGACACTGCGAAATGTGGTAACTGGGAGGGGGTGCAGGGGATTGATAATTGTTTACCTGTGACTGAACCAGTAATGTTTCCTAAAAGTGGAATGGGGTGTATTGTAAAATGCGGTGACAATGCATTGCCAATGCCAAAACCTAGTGGAGATGGGCTAGGGGGAGGGGTTGGTGTGCCCCTGGTGACATTTAAGGATGAGGGATCAGCAGTGAGCTTTATGTCCCAATCCTGTGAGCCTAAGAAGGATGAGAGATCAGCAGTGAGCTTTATGTCCCAATCCTGTGAGCCTAAGAAGGATGAGGGATCAGCAGTGAGCTTTATGTCCCAATCCTGTGAGCCTAAGAAGGATGAGGGATCAGCAGTGAGCTTTATGTCCCAATCCTGTGAGCCTAAGAAGGATGAGGGATCAGCAGTGAGCTTTATGTCCCAATCCTGTGAGCCTAAGAAGGATGAGGGATCAGCAGTGAGCTTTATGTCCCAATCCTGTAAGCCCAAGAAGGATGAGGGATCAGCAGTGAGCGATATGTCCCAATCCTGTGAGCCTAAGGAGGAGGAGGGAAATGAGCATTTCCGGGGAGCTCTGCGCAGTGACTCTTCCCTTGAAGGGCTGAGACAACTTGCTGAGCATACAGGTGTTGACACAGATGGGCATCGGGTATATTGGGAAAATTATATCTTGTACTGGGAGTCCCTTTCCAAAGGCATGTTAGGGGCCCAGGAGAGAGAAAGGCAGTACAGGAAAGAGCCGCTGAGGTTGGCACACAATTTCTACTGGCCGGGTATGGGTACTGCTGCTGTCTGCATGAGGGTGGGTAAGTCTGGGGATGTTACTCGTGTTCCCCTAGTTCCCTTACCAGTCATATCGGTACCCTTGAAACAAATAAAAACATTTGCAGAATCGGAGGGCAGAGACTGGGAACAGTATTTACCTTATCTGTTATTTGCTTACCCCAAGAGTCTACAGGTTTCTCGCCCTTTAAGTTATTGTATGGTCACAAAGTGCGGGGACCCCGAGATTTAGTTAATGGAGAATGGGAAGGGGGGCCACCTGCCCCTGAGACTTCTGTGGTGGAGTATGTTCTGAGATTCAGGGATAGAATGCAGACACTGACTGGGCTGGTACATGACAACCTCACAGCAGCCCAGTCCAGGCGGAAGTACTGGTACGATCGCGTCAGGGAGAAATAGAGGAGTAAAGGAGACAGGTCTATCAGCCTGGAAAGGCAAGATCTCCCTGTCCCCATCTAAAGGGGGAGGTGTCAGGCCCAGGCCTGAGTATTAAATCATATATGTGTATTATAATTATACTGTGTGTACTGTATTATCCAGGACATGGGTGAGGGGTCATTCAGACGGTGTGTCCCTGTTTGTGTATTGCAGTTTATTAGGGGGCCTGGCTTGTTGTTTGTTTGAAGTCAGGAGTTTCTTTGAAGTAGCAGGATGTAAGGGGTCTCTGGTCCCATATATGAGATAAGAGATTAAGAGATGCCCCCCCCCCCCGGTGGGACCAGAGGGGAGGGGGGAATGGAGTCCCTCCAAAAAGGAGATAGATATATTTAAAAACAATACTAGACTCAGGTTGTTAAGATCTGTGCCCCAAGCTGACAAGACCATCCTAAGAACAGCTGGAGACCCACTCTCATGGACTGCTATAATATTACGCTGTAAGAACTTAATTTTTGCTTTCTGAACTTGCTAAACTCTTTTATATATTTTTGTAACTGCATGTCATTTGTTTCTGTATTTTTATATAGTCAGCACTGTGATACCTTTTATCGGATTAAATGTTTAATTAATCAGCTCTGGTCTTTGATCTCTAAATATATGAGCTCACCTTTCTGAAGGCAGCTCGGTTGAAACACGTTTATCTAAGGGTTAATTTGGTGACTTGCTGGGACTAGTAGTGGATACCCAGAGGTCTGGCGACTTTAACCCTTGCACCATAACACTCTCTCTAGCGTCTTGGCTGGACCGATAGGGTGTGATTGTGACAATGCCTGACAGGGTTATAATGATTATTGTCTTTATACAAAGGATGAGGATCTACTAATAAAGTAACCAATGATGTGCAGGCGTCAGACTCTGCAGAGAAGATGGAGCTGAAAGAAGACAAAGACCAGAGGAAGAAGAAAAGTAAAGACAACAGAGAAGACGTCTCCTGTGAGTCATTATACAATTGTGTATTGTCCTGACTGTCCCATCAGAGCTGTAGTCATTTGTAATTTCTGCAGTGATGATGGGTGACACTGTACCCCAATCTGTGGCTGTCCAACTGTTACAAAACTACAACTCCCATAATGACTGAAGCTTTGCAACAGCTGGAGAGCCACTTAAACCGAGGGGATTTTAGAGTAAGCAGCTCATTTTATTTTAATGGGTGTTGACTGATACGACCCCCACCGTAAAAAAAATGGGCTGCATAGTCTAATATGCCCAGACCTATTTTTTCTCCCAGTCTGGAAGTAAGTGTATTACAGGTATTTTACAACCTTTAACTCTACAGTTGTCTCACAACTACAGCTCCCATTATGCTTTTCGGTCTGCATGATGGGAGTTGTAGTTTTGCAACAGCTGGAGAGTTAACATGGGGGGGGGGGCAGGCATAGTGGCATAGTTTATATGGGGAGAGGCATCATGGCACAGTTCATATGAGGGGCAGGCTTAAATGGCAGTATTATACTCAGAAACAGGGTGTATGGAGGTATTATATCAGGGGCATGGTGTTTGACAGCATTATATTTAGGTACACAGCATGTAGTAGTATTATATTCAGGGGCACAGTGTGTCAGTATTATACCAGGTTATTATATACTGCAACTCAGTCCAAAAGGACTGAGTAAAAAAGTCCACTTGTTATCCATCACTGTAATTTGTTTAAAACTTAACTTTTATTAACTGAAGAAACAAATTATATGAGCTGAAAATGAATTAAAAACCCAGCATCATGAGCACACTCTGTGATCTCTATACTCTGTTGTCCATTTGGACTGACATTGAATTTTTAGTAATCAGCACACCTGCAGTGTGTGCTGATAGTTGTTGCTGATGCTGATGTTAAAATTCCTCACACTGCCCCCCATAACATGTTTTGTCACTTCATGTGACATCTTCAGAGGTTAGGGAGCAATGACCATGAGAACGCCATATAGGGGGTTTATATACCCTCATCAAGTATACCAGGGGGCACAGTGTGTCAGTATTATACCAGGCGCACAGTGTGTGGCAGTATTATACCAGGGGCACAGTGTGTGGAAGTATTATACCAGAGGCACAGTGTGTGGCAGTATTATACCAAGGGCACAGTGTGTGGAAGTATTATACCAGGTGCGCAGTGTGTGGCAGCATTATACCAGGGGCCCAATGTGTGGCAGCATTATACCAGGCGCACAGTGTGTGGCAGTATTATACCAGGGGCACAGTGTGTGGCAGTATTATACCAGGGGCACAGTGTGTGGCAGTATTATACCAGGGGCAAAGTGTGTGGCAGTATTATACCAGGGGCACAGTGTGTGGCAGTATTATACCAGGGGCAAAGTGTGTGGCAGTATTATACCAGGGGCCCAGTGTGTGGCAGTATTATACCAGGGGCCCAGTGTGTGGCAGTATTATACCAGGGGCACAGTGTGTGGCAGTATTATACCAGGGGCACAGTGTGTGGCAGTATTATACCAGGGGCACAGTGTGTGGCAGTATTATACCAGGGGCACAGTGTGTCAGTATTATACCAGGGGCACAGTGTCTGGCAGTTGGAGAACGATTATGACTTAACAAATAATGTTTTACAACAGGCAGCACCTGTTTCTGGCATGGCACTGCGGCCGCTAGGTGTGAACCAGGTCTTAGCGTTTAGCTCGGACCTTCACCGGATGGCAGACCTGGATAAGCGGACCCCTACTAAGAGTAGTTGAGTACCCCTGCACTAGGGGTTCACAGCAGATTTCATGCAGTGATTTAGCTGTGTGAAATCCGCCGCTAACTTGCAGCAAACCTCCATGGTCGGGTACAGAGCTCTTGGCCCATGATGTGTAAGGAGTTAAGTTGTGACACGTAGCATAAAATTGTGATAGGACCCCTGAGGAAGTTGTTCAGGGATGACAATATGCGACCTATCATTGTCTGGCTCTGTGTTTGTCATGTCGTGACGGAGTTGTGATGTTGATGTGCAATTATCCTAAGAGTTAAAGGGGTACTGGTTTGCTATGGGGATTTGCTCCTACTCTGGACAGTTGCTGTCATGGACAGAGGTGTCAGCAGAGAGCACTGTGGTCAAACAGAAAAGAAATTCAAAAAGAAAAGATCTTCCTATGTAGCATACAGCAGCTGATAAGTACTGGAAGGATTACGATTTTTAAATAGAAGTAATTTACAAATCTGTTTAACTTTCTGGCACCAGTTGATAAAAAAAAATTGTTTTCCACCAGAGTACCCCTTTAAGGCTGCTGTTATTGAAGCAGAATAGAAATAATGAGACCAGTAGATCCATTCCATGTCTGAAACCAACAGCGCCCAACAAACCCCAATGACCTTAACCCCTTAAGGACGCAGGACGTAAATGTACGTCCTGGTGAGGTGGTACTTAACGCACCAGGACGTACATTTACGTCCTAAGCATAACCGCGGGCATCGGAGCGATGCCCGTGTCATGCGCGGCTGATCCCGGCTGCTGATCGCAGCCAGGGACCCGCCGGCAATGGCCGACGCCCGCGATCTCGCGGGCGTCCGCCATTAACCCCTCAGGTGCCGGGATCAATACAGATCCCGGCATCTGCGGCAGTTCGCGATTTAAATGAACGATCGGATCGCCCGCAGCGCTGCTGCGGGGATCCGATCATTCATAACGCCGCACGGAGGTCCCCTCTCCTTCCTCCGTGCGGCTCCCGGCGTCTCCTGCTCTGGTCTGTGATCGAGCAGACCAGAGCAGGAGATGACCGATAATACTGATCTGTTCTATGTCCTATACATAGAACAGATCAGTATTAGCAATCATGGTATTGCTATGAATAGTCCCCTATGGGGACTATTCAAGTGTAAAAAAAAATGTAAAAAAATGTAAAAGTAAAAGTTAAAAAAAAGTGAAAAATCCCCTCCCCCAATAAAAAAGTAAAACGTCCGTTTTTTCCTATTTTACCCCCAAAAAGCGTAAAAAACATTTTTTATAGACATATTTGGTATCGCCGCGTGCGAAAATGTCCGAACTATTAAAATAAAATGTTAATGATCCCGTACGGTGAACGGCGTGAACGAAAAAAAATAAAAAAAGTCCAAAATTCCTACTTTTTTAATACATTTTATTTAAAAAAAAATTATAAAAAATATATTAAAAGTTTTTTATATGCAAATGTGGTATCAAAAAAAAGTACAGATCATGGCGCAAAAAATGAGCCCCCATACCGCCGCTTATACGGAAAAATAAAAAAGTTAGAGGTCATCAAAATAAAGGGATTATAAACGTACTAATTTGGTTAAAAAGTTTGTGATTTTTTTAAGCGCAACAATAATATAAAAGTATATAATAATGGGTATCATTTTAATCGTATTGACCCTCAGAATAAAGAACACATGTCATTTTTACCATAAATTGTACGGTGTGAAAACAAAACCTTCCAAAATTAGCAAAATTGCGTTTTTCGTTTTAATTTCCCCACAAAAATAGTGTTTTTTGGTTGCGCCATACATTTTATGATATAATGAGTGATGTCATTACAAAGGACAACTGGTCGCGCAAAAAACAAGCCCTCATACTAGTCTGTGGATGAAAATATAAAAGAGTTATGATTTTTAGAAGGCGAGGAGGAAAAAATGAAAACGTAAAAATTAAATTGTCTGAGTCCTTAAGGCCAAAATGGGCTGAGTCCTTAAGGGGTTAATGGGGTCCAATAAGTGTTTGTCATGTTGTGTGGCCTTTCTCCAGTCAAAACAGTATGCTGCACTATTTTGTCGAGTATTTTTGATGGAACCTATGATAGAGGCTCCTGACGCTGGTGTCAACTGGTACGACCTATCCCAGGGAGGTACTACATGTTCTGTACTACTCTTAACCTATGCCATGGTTAGCTGCTCCTTTAGACACCAGGTAAGGGCAGCTCCATGTTACCTTTTTAGGACACTCTGGCCCAGATTTATCAAACTGTGTGAAAGAAAAAATAGAGGGATTTTTCTCACAACAACCAATCACAGCTCAGGTTTCACTTTACCTCATATCGTTAGCTGAGCTGTGATTGGTTGCTGTGGGAAAATCAGTTTTTTTTCTCATACACAGTATGATAAATCTGGGCCTTTGTGTACTGTACAGGACGCTGAAGAAGCTCCTGTCCTCTACATAGACCAGTGGTCCTCAACCTGCGGACCTCCAGATGTTGCAAAACTACAACTCCCAGCATGCCCGGACAGCCGTTGGCTGTCCGGGCATGCTGGGAGTTGTAGTTTTGCAACATCTGGAGGGCCGCAGGTTGAAGACCAATGACATAGACAGTGATTTACAGCTTCCAGCAGCTCTTTCTTACTTTATATATAAGAACTTGCTTTACCTATGTTAGTTATCTAATTATTTTCTTTATTCCTCGCTTTCTCTTATTTTTAGATGATATTTTAGGGGTTTCATAACCAATTAGGGTATGTTCACACTGAGGAATTGGAGAGGAATTTCCACGAGTAATTCTGCTTTCTTTTTCCTCTCCAATTCATTCAGCAGTGAAAATCCCCATAGAGCTGTGCAGAATTTCTGCCCCTCAGTTCACACTGAGGAATTTCCTCAAGCAGAATTCTGACGAGGAAGTCTGTTCCGCTTGAAGAAAGAACATGTTCTTTCTTGCAGGCGGAATCAGCGTCGTTCTCCCATAGAGATCAATGTTATTTTTTTTTTTCAGTCAGAAGCATTTCCACGCAGAATTGGCGCGGAAATGGCCCGAAATTCGCGCAGAATTTCTGCATGAAAAAAAAGAGGATAATATATATATATTATACTCTTCTCCTCCTCCGCTTGAAATTTTCATTTCCGCGTGTGGAATTCCGCTCGAAATCTCTGTGAGTTCTTGTGGAAAAGTAACAATATTTTGAGGCAGAAAATTTCTGCTTGATTTCCGCCCCAAGTCCTCAGTGTGAACATACCCTTACAGTACCAGGTTTCTGTAGAGTCCTGGTCTCAGCATACAATGGTCGTCTTGTGACCAATAATATTGTGGTGAGGGAGCACTGGACTGCTATGAAGTAACACTGCTGCCTGCACACTATGGCGCCGCTTGTTCCTCAGCTCCCCTCCCTCCTCCATATTAGGGGACTGTGTTTACCCCGTTGCCTGGAGACCAGACCCTGAAACATTCCTATCCATTCTCTTCATAGAGAGGACAAGGACCACTATTTGCCCCTCTGTGCCTAGTAGAAGGGTCTAGAAGTGGGCACCGAGGGGTTAAGCAGCAGCCTGTGCCTGTACTGGGCAGTGAGGGCGGGAGCGCAGCCCTTTCCTGCTCCGGATAACGGGGCTGAGTGTGAGGAAGGAGGGCGGAGAGTGGAGACCCCGAAGGAGACTGCTGTTGTTGTCGGGCGGAGGGAGCGCCTTACTGCAGCATGGTGAACCCCAGCAAAGTGAAGCCGGAGCTGGAGGGAGAGGAGAGGAAGAAGAGGCCGCTGCCAGCCACGTCCTCCCCCACTGTGCTGGAGATGGATACCCTGCCCCCCGCCCCGGCCCTCCGGCTGCCCCCTGGCGGATCCACCCCGTCCCCCCTGTCTTCCTGCTCCCGTCAGGCGTGGAGCAGGGACAACCCCGGCTTTGAGGCTGAAGAAGACGGAATGGAGGAGGAGGAGGACGGCGAGGAGGGCATGGTGGTGGAGATGGACGTGGAGTGGCATCCCTCCGGGCCGGGCAGGAGGTCATCTTCTCTGGTGTCGTCTAGCAGCGGGGGCAGCACCGGGCTGGTCGGCTATCATCATCATCATGCCAACAGCATGGGCAGCCAGGCCCAGAGGGGCCGCAGGAGGAGGGGTGAGCCGGGCACCGAAGGAGGCAGAGCCGGCCAGGGCACCGAGCAGCCCACGGAGCAGCAGGGAGTTGTCAGGATCCTGCACACCCTCAAAGGTAAGCCCTGCACCCAGGCTGCCCCCTAGGTCTCACCCAGTGTGCACATGGTATGCTGGAGGAACTTTTCTGGAGTTTAAAAAAAACTTCTAGCCATGTTCACACAGTGGAACCGATGGAATCCGGCAGAAATATTACTCCCAGATATTCCGTTGCAGCAGAGTCCTATTGTTTTCAATGGGATTCTGCTGCACTGTACATGTGGAGGAATCCACTTGGAAATGTATTGCCGTCTATGGAGGTGGCGCATTTCTGAGTGCTCCTAGAACTATCATTCTGCCAGCGACCAGTGTTTGGGGAATGAGCGCTGTGTCACCGTGTCATATTGTAGGCACACAAGATATGTGCACCCCAAAGGGTTAACCATAATGGTTTCACAGTACAGTGGGATGCCATCATTCTATTGTGACCTGCTGGTATCCACATGTCCTTGATCAGTGACTTCTCAGGACCAGTTTATACAGAAAACAAAAGGCGCAGTGGTTCATGGGATTGAAGGATTTTCTGCAAATTTCACAATTTTCATAGCAACGAATGTGTTTGGCAAAATGGCAACTTCAGTTTGGCAACTACAATTCTGTATACAGGGTGGGCTGCCAGTAGGGTCAGGGTGCCAGAGCCCAGGGGAGAAATGTATTGTACCATACACTACTGATCTGTATACAGGGTGGGCTGCCAGTAGGGTCAGGGTGCCAGAGCCCAGGGGATCGGGAATGTAATCACATGCCCATGTTCTCGGATGTGAATAAACCCTGGCAGGGGGGATTAGGGCGCACACATCCTGGCACCTACCAGCAGCTTCTCCACCCCCTATGGCACAAGCAGAGAATACGTTTCTTTTTTATTATAATAGGGTGCCTCTTCGGGTGGCACAGGACAAATATAGTCACAGGTACTAGTGCTGATTGGGGGGGACGGACGTTCTGATTTAGGGTAGGGTCACGTGCCATATTTTTCTTCATATTTTTTGCAGGTGATTTTGCTACTTCAATGGGTAGGAAAATACGCAGCAGCAAAATATGGCCCATGTGACCCAACCTTTTAAAGCAATTTGCTCATCACAGGCACTGAGGGGTAAATTCACACACAGTTGATTTGTTGCTGAAATTTCCACATTTCTGAATCCATGGGCTGCTGCCAAAACAACCCCACTCTGAGACCCCTGCTCTATTTCCTAGCCCTGATGGCTTCAGGGAAATCTAGTGATCAACTTCCAGTGTAATACATAGAAAGCATGGGAGTGATGCTGGGGAAAGTAGCCACAGCTTTATGGCATGTTCCCAATACTCAGAAAAAAACAGTTAACTCTTCTCACAACACACTGGCGGAGATTTATCAAAACCAGTGCAGAGGAAAAGTTGCGCATAGCAACCAATCAGATCACTTCTTTCATTTTGCAGAGGCCTTGTTAAAAATAAAATAAGCGATCTGATTGGTTGCTATGGGCAACTGGACAACTTTTCCTCTGGACAGGTATTGATAAATCTCCCCCATAACTCTGACCTCTGCTATTTAACCCCGTAGTTGCTGTTGTCAATAGAGTTATGCAAGTTTTTAGACAAAAGCAGGGATACTGATGGGTTGCCATGGTAGGTAAGGGACTATGCTGATCACAATAGATAAGTGTTATCTGGACCCACCGAATTTGGTAGGATCAGCTGACCATCTAATGTCTTTGAGAGCCTCTGACACAGCAGCTGACAACTACTGGTATTGACGACGGACATCGGTCATCACTCCGAGATCTGTCATTTAAAAGAAAACTGTCACATGTTCACTCCTGCACTAACCACAGGTACTGACTGATAGTGCGGGGGACGCTGATTCATATGATCCCTACCTTGCCCGGATCCGTCCTGCCGTTCGCCTGCAATCTTAGTTTTTCTATATATGCAAATGTGTCTGTAACTGGCACAAGCAAGGTTTTCAGGAGCCTAGTGGCACTGTGACATCAGCGCCGCCCTACTGTAGCGCCGTCCGCTTATGAATATTTATCCCCCCTCCCTCCGGCTCTCACTCTCCCTGACGCTCCAAACCGGTATTCACTGCGCATGTGCCGCTTCCTGACATGCGCAGTGAAGACCAGCTAGGAGCGGCGGGGAGAGTGAGAGCCGGAGGGAGGATGAATATTCATAAGCGGGAGGCGCTGACATCATAGTGCCACTAGGTTCCTGAAAACCCCGCCTGTTCCAGTTACAGCCACATTTGCACATACAGGTCATGGCCGTAAATGTTTGCACCCCTGACATTTTTCAAGAAAATGAAGTATTTCTCACAGAAAAGATTGCAGTAACACATGTTTTGCTATACACATGTTTATTCCCTTTGTGTGTATTGGAACCAAACGAAAAAAGAGAGGGAAAAAGCAAATTGGACATAATGTCACACCACACTCCAAAAATGGGCTGGACAAAATTATTGGCACCCTTTGAAAATAATGGAAAAATAAGATTGTTTCAAGCATGAGATGCTCCTTTAAACTCGCCTGGGGCAAATAACAGGTGTGGGCAATAAAAAAAATCACACCTGAAAGCAGATAAAAATGAGAGAAGTTCACTTCGTCTTTGCATTGTGTGTCTGTGTGTGCCACACTAAGCATGGACAACAGAAAGAGGAGAAGAGAACTGTCTGAGAACTTGAGAACCAAAATTGTGGAAAAATATCAACAATCTCAAGTAGGGCTGGGCGGTATATTGGTATATACCGAATACAGAATTTTTTGGGCTGCACGATATTAATTTTTCCCATATTGCAATACCAGTTTGGCCCCTCCCCCTCGGGAATGAATTATCAGCCCAGCGCAGCGCTGTCCCCACATCGGGGAACTAATTATATGTGACCCGCCAGCGCTGTTCTGCTTGCCCCCACCAAATCATGTGACCCGCCAGCGCTGTTCTGCTCCCCCCCCACCAAATCATGTGACCCGCCAGCGCTGTTCTGCTCCCCGCCACCAAATCATGTGACCCGCCAGCGCTGTTCTGCTCCCCGCCACCAAATCATGTGACTCGCCAGCGCTGTTCTGCTCCCCGCCACCAAATCATGTGACCCGCCAGCGCTGTTCTGCTTGCCCCCAATTAATTATCAGCCCAGCAGGGTACTACTACTCACATGTCGCCCGCAAGCACTGCCCTCCTCCTCTTTGTTGGGGGCAGCTGGCGACGGAACTCTATACTGACGCCAGTGGTCTCCAACCTGCGGACCTCCAGATGTTGCAAAACTACAACTCCCAGCATGCTGTCCGGGCATGCTGGGAGTTGTAGTCTTGCAACAGCTGGAGGTCCGCAGGTTTGAGACCACTGCTGTACACTGTATCCCTATGCCCGGGCTGCAAAAGATAAAGAAAATAAACTTTAACTTACCTACGTCGGCCTTACGCTGGGGACGGGAACGTCGGACAGCTGTCAGCCTATCACCGGCCGCAGCAATGTCCCGCCCCGGCAGGTGATAGGCTGAGCCCACTGTCATGTAAGAAGCTGGCTTCTTAGATGACAGTGGGCTCAGCCTATCACCTGCCGGGGCGGGACATCGCTCCGGCCAGCATGCCAGCAGTGATCTCAAACCTGCAGACCTCCAGCTGTTGCAAAACTACAACTCCCAGCATGCCCGGACAGCCGTTGGCTAGTTTTGCAACTTCTGGAGGTCTGCAGGTTGGAGACCACTGGCATACAGTATAGAGTTCCATCGCCAGCGGCCCCCAACAAAGAGGAGGAGGGCAGTGCTTGCGGGTGGCATATGTGAGTAGTACCCCGCTGGGCTGATAATTAATTGGAGGCAAGCAGAACAGCGCTGGCGGGTAACATGATTTGGGGGGTGAAAGAAATACCGTTATATACCGTGGAACCGCCATAAGTTACAAAAATACTGTGATACACATATTTGGTCATACCGCCCAGCTCTAATCTCAAGGTTACAAGTCCATCTCCAGAGATCTAGAATTGCCTTTGTCCACAGTGTGTAACATTATCAAGAAGTTTACAACTCATGGCACTGTAGCTAATCTCCCTGGGCGTGGACGGAAGAGAAAAATGTATGAAAGGTGTTAATGCAGGATAGTCCGGATGGTGGATAAGCAGCCCCAAACAAGTTCCAAAGATATTCAATCTGTCCTGCAGGCTCAGAGAGCATCAGTGTCAGCGCGAACTATCCTTCGACATTTAAATGAAATGAAACACTATGGCAGGAGACCCAGGAGGACCCCACTGCTGACACAGAGACATAAAAAAGCAAGACTACATTTTGCCAAAATGAACTTGAGTAAGCCAAAATCCTTCTGGGAGAACGCCTTGTGGACAGATGAGACCAAGATAGAGCTTTTTGGTAAAGCACATCATTCTACTGTTTACCGAAAATGGAATGAGGCCTACAAAGAAAAAAACACGGTACCTACAGTGAAATATGGTGGAGGTTCAATGATGTTTTGGGGTTGTTCTGCTGCCTCTGGCACTGGGTGCCTTGAATGTGCGCAAGGCATCATGAAATCTGGGATTTTGGGTCGCACTGTACAGCCCAGTGTCAGAAAGCTGGGTTTGCGTCCGAGATCTTGGGTCTTCCAGCAGGACAATGACCTCAAACATATGTCAAAAAGAACCCAGAAATGGATGGCAACAAAGCGCTGGAGAGTTCTGAAGTGGCAGCAATGAGTCCAGATCTAAATCCATTGAACACCTGTGGAGAGATCTTAAAATTGCTGTTGGGAAAAGGCGCCCTTCCAATAAGAGAGACCTGGAACAGTTTGCAAAGGAAGAGTGGTCCAACATTCCTGCTGGGGGTGCGTTCACACTGAGTAATTCAAGAGGAATTTACTCGAGTAATTCCTCTTGAATTCTCCGCTCGAAATTAATGCACATCTCCTCTGCCCATTGACTTTAATGTTTTTTCCGCTGTCCTGTTCACACTGCAGAAATTCCGCTTGAAGAAAAAGCATGTTCATTCTACAAGCGGAATCCGCTAGCAGAAATCAATAGAAGTCAATGGTATAAAAAAAATTCTGCCCAACATCATTTTCGCGTGGAATTTGCGCGGAATTTGCGCGGAATTCGCGCTGAAATGGCTGAAAAACCCTTCACTTCTTTCTCCCCCATTTCCACGCGAAAAAAAAATTCTTTTTTCAGCACGTAAATTTTTCAGCGTGAATTCCTCTTGATTTGCTCAGTTTGAACGCACCCTGAGAGGTGTAAGAATCTTATTGATGGTTATAGGAAGCAACTGATTTCAGTAATTTTTTCCAAAGGGTGTGCAGCCAAATATGAAGTTAAGGGTGCCAATAATTTTGTCCAGCCCATTTTTGAAGTTTGGTGTGACATTATGTCCAATTTGCTTTTTTTCCTCCCTTTTTTGTCACTTTGTGTATCCTAAAATGTATAAAAAGCAATCAAAAAATCCTATGAAAACAAAAATGGTACCAATAGAAACTCCAGATCACGGCACAAAAAAAATGAGCCCTCACACATCCATATATACGGAAAAATAGAAAAGTTATAGGGATTTGGAAGAGGACATTATTAAACATGCAAATTTTTGTACAAAAAGTTATGATTTTTTTTAAAAGAAGTAAAACAAAATAAAACCTATATAAGGGTGCTTTCACATTACGTTTGTAGTGTATGGTTGCTGGATCCGGTTGGGAGGGGCGAAAACCGTCCGCTCCCGTATCCCAGCCGGATCTGGCCCGAACCCCATTCATTTCAATGAGCCGACCGGACTCAAACACTGACTCCGGTTGTCTCATTTTTCCCTGAATACGGTTTTCTGACCGGACCTAGAACCGTAGTATACCACGGTTTTAGGTTCAGTCAGAAAACTGTATACAGGGCAAAAATGAGACAACCGGAGTTAGCGTTTGACTCCGGTCGGCTCATTGAAATGAATGGGGTTCGGCTGGGATCCGGCTGGGATACGGGAGCGGCCGGTTTTCGCCCCTCCCAACCGGATCCAGCAACCGTACACTACAATCGTAGTGTGAAAGCACCCTAAGTTGGGTATCATTTTAATTGTATCGGCCTACAGAATAAAGATAGGGTGTCATTTTTACTAAAAAAAAGTGCTCTGCATAGAAGCCCCTCAAAGTTACAAAATGGTGTTCGTTTGTTTGTTCAATTTTGCCCCACAAATAATAATTTTTAATTTTATTTTTGTTTCACCGTAGATTTTGTGGTAAAATGACTGATGTAAAATTGGTGGTGCAAAAACAACAAGCCCTCATATAGGTCTCAGGGGTGTGGAAATTTAAAAAAAAACTACTTGTCCAAGGGACTAAAGCGGAACACAATCTACTTGTCCCTCAAGAAAATCTACTTGTCCTGGTTGATGAAATAATTTCAACCAAAATAGTACGATCCCCCCCACTAGACCACCAGGGATGGATATAAGATCCTTTAGACACTGCTGTCAGCGATGATCTAATGGTTTAATAGTGGCTGCAGTGATCGCAGCATGTCGGGCTATTAGCGGTGGGAGAGCTGTAGCTCCTCTTACACCCGAGACAAGCCCAGAAAAGTCTAGATGTAACTTTTTGATCACCTTATAAAAAATTTCTCATATGAAGTGACCAAAAATTAGCAATTCTGGACTATTCTTTTACATTTACACCGTTCACCGTACGGTTCAATTAACATTATATTTTAATAGTCTGGACATTTCCACATGTAGCGATACCACTTATGTTTATTTTTGTACATTATTTTTATTTAAAGAAAATTGGAAACTTTTATTAGGAAAGGGGCTTATTCACATATATACGCACCTTTTAAAATATTTTAATCACTATTTTTCAGTCTCAATAGGGACTTATGTGTTACTGGGGGGGGGGGGGGGGGGGGGTTCTGCTTCTCCAGTTTATATGGTGCATTTTGTGTCAGAAAATGCTGGAAGTTGCATTTAGTTACTAGATAACTACAACTCCCAGCATGCCCTGATACAGCCTATGATTGTGTGGGTGTTGCAGCATGTTGCACTGTATAGTACAGTTAAGGTTATTGTGGGACATGCTGGGAGTTGTAGTTTTGGTTTGTGTCAGCTGCAGAGCCAGAGGTTGTGTCAAGGAATACTGGGAATTGCAGTTAGTAACTACAACACCCAGCATGCCCTGATACAGTCTATAGCTCTGCAGCTGACCCGAACCAAAACTACAACTCCCAGCATGTTGCACTTTATAGTTCTACAGTTTAGGTTATGGTCCAACATGCTGGGAGTTGTAGTTTTGGTTTGGGCGTGTTTGTCTGCATCCGTGGGGCTCTTGGTCGTCGGGTGAGTATGAAGGGGGTGGGATTCTGGGGGTGCAATTTAGTGCGGGTGCCACTAAAAATAAATACAATTAGATGGCACAACTGCCCTAATGCCCGACGTGACAGTCCACTCCTATCCAAAACATTCATGCATACACATATCATACATACACCAGCCACTGCCCCCATATCATACATACACACACACACACCCCGCCACTGGCCCCCATATCATACATACACACACACACACCCCGCCACTGGCCCCCATATCATACATACACACACCCCCACCACTGCCCCCCCACATCATACATTACATACACACATACACTCACACCCTACATATACACCATACATATGCACACATCATACATAACATACACACATCACACATACATCATACACTCACACCATACATATGCACACATCATACATACACCTGCCGCTGCCCACCCCACATCATACATCACATACACATCACACTTAGATATCATACACACATCATACATTACATACACATCACACATAGACATCATACACACATCACACAGACATCATACACACATCACACAGACATCATACACACATCACACATTACATACACATCACACATAGACATCATACAGACATCATACACACATCACACATTACATACACATCACACATAGACATCATACACACATACACTCACACCATACATATACACCATACATATGCACACATCATACATACACCCACCGCTGCCCCCCCACATCATACATCACATACACACATCACACTTAGACATTATACACACATCATACATTACATACACATCACACATAGACATCATACACACATCACACAGACATCGTACACACATCACACAGATATCATACACACATCACACATTACATACACATCACACATAGACATCATACACACATACACTCACACCATACATATACACCATACATATGCACACATCATACATACACCTGCCGCTGCCCACCCCACATCATACATCACATACACACACATCACACTTAGACATTATACACACATCATACATTACATACACATCACACATAGACATACACACATCATACATTACATACACATCACACATAGACATCATACACACATCATACATTACATACACATCACACATAGACATACACACATCATACATTACATACACATCACACATAGACATCATACACACATACACTCACACCATACATATCCACCAGTGTTTCCCAACCAGGGCTCCTCCAGCTGTTGCAAAACTACAACTCCCAGCATGCCCAGGGCATGCTGGGAGTTGTAGTTTTGCAACAGCTGGAGGCACCCTGGTTGGGAAACACTGATATACACCATACATATGCACACATCATACATACACCTGCTGCTGCCCACCCATCATACATTACATACACACATCACACATACACTCACACCATACATATACAACCACCCTTCCTGCCGTCGCCTGCATTCTCGGCCTCCTCACCTGATCCGGCCATGAGTGGACATCAGAGCTGTAGTCCCGGACAGTGTGAGGTGAGATTTCCGTCCTCCCCCTCCTGCTCTGTGTTTTCCCCGTGCAAACTAGCAACCGCCCCGTGGTGGATTAGGTCCTGTCTAGACAGAGCAGGGGAGGGGGAGGGATAGAGCTGTGAGCGGGGGATGGAGCTGTGCACGGAGCTGTCTACGTCCTTTCTCTCACCCCGCTGTGTCTTCTGAGCTGCGTCCATCCTCCGGGAGGGGAGATAAGGGGTCTCTGCAGTCAGCTGGAGGCCTCCGCCCCCTCCATACACTCTGAGCGCCGGTGTGAGGTGTAGACTTCCATCGGCTCCTGCACCTCACACCGACATTACAGAAAAATAAGGGGGAAGTCTGTCTGTCCCTGCTAGCCCGATACAGGGCTAAATCTATAAACAATTCACCTGCCCGGCGCCCAAAACTACTTGTCCCGGGCGTCGGGCTATAGGATTTCCACATCCCTGGGTCTGTAGGTGGAAAATTTAAAGTGTTAGTATTTGTAAAAGCTGAGGAGGAAAAAACTAAAAAAAAACTGATGTCCTGAAGGGCTTAATACAATTGTCACATAGAGTTTTATAGGGCAGGGTTGAATTAACTAATACATCTGGCCCGTGCAACTTTTGTGAGACTGAAGTGTCACACATGATAAATCAATGACCACTGCACAAAGTGATCTACATAAGAACATTTCATGGTCCGGAATTTGAAACAGTCTTATTGAAATGTTGCTGAAGACGTTGTACGGGGCCATCCTGTGACTTTCAGATGAAAAGAGAAGTCTACACAGATTAATTCCCCTCATGGTCCTCTATCATGTTGGAAAAAGCATCTTGAAATGTAAATTGTCCAAAATGCTTAAAAAAAGAATAATAATAATTAGGGCTGCACGATATATCGCAAAAGCAATCAAATCACGTTTTTTGCAAATATTTCGATATAGTGATACGGCCCCCACATGAAAATTTGCGACTATCTGCTCAGGCCGGCTCCCATGTGAGGCTGCAGGCGGGGGCCGACCAGAATAGGTAAAAACTCATTAAAATACTAAGTCAGTGTTTCCCAAACAGGGCGCCTCTAGCAGCTATTGCACAACTACAACTCCCAGCATGCCCGGACAGCCAAAGTCTATATTACAGACTTCTCTGGGATTTTGGCAGCAATGGCTGAAAAAAAGTTTTAAAATAATAAAAAAAAAAAAGAAAAGCTCAAAGAATCAGAACAAACATAAAGTTTGAGACTCGTTTTGCCTGTAAAAATTGACTTGATGAGGCCCAATATGATTGTTCCAAAACCGTGTGTGCACATAGCCCAACTGTAATAGAACTGATGCACTTTATTGCAGCTAGTAGTTGTCGTGGAGTTTTGCATGTCTTTTACAGTTAGATTTTCCGTCTCCTCTAGTAATATGGCTGACAATAAGTGCTGTGCAGTTATTTTCCATTATTCCTCACGTTCCATAAAGCCAGGAGAAATATCCGGCCAAAAGCCTATTCATAAAGGATAGCTACCTATAGGTGGCGCTAGAGAGAGAGTTTCCATTCATGTAATGTGCTCCTGGCATGGGTTAGTGGGCTGTGGACAGCTAACATTACATTTCACATTGTAAAGCCAGAAAGTCACATATGGTTAGCAATAAGAACCCAGCAGTGAAGGCCTAAGCAGCAGCATGTTTAGTGCACAACTGCTTATTGGATAGGCAACAATAAAGCTTTCTCACCTCAATCCCTCAGACTCAACAACAACATCCATAGTTTCAAACGTGGCCTGAAAACACATCTCTTCAGACAGGCCTATAACATTCTTTAATTGGCCTCAACATATCCTCAACATATCCCCACACCTCTTGTTTGAATAGTTATTGTGTAATATTATGTCTGATACTTGTCTTTGTTTGTACCCCATAATTGTAAGCGCTGCGGAATCTGTAGGCGCTATATAAATAAAATTATTATTATTATTTCTCATATACAGTGAGGCAAAAAAGTATTTAGTCAGCCATTACTGTGCAAGTTCTCCCACTTAAAAAGATGAGAGGCTGTAATTTTCATCATAGGTATACCTCAACTATGAGAGACATAATGAGAAAAAAAATCCATAAAATCACATTTTCTGATTTGAAACCCCTTAAGGACTCAGCGTTTTTTAATTTTTGCATTTTCATTTTTTCATCATCACCTTCTAAAAATGATAACCCTTTAAATTTTGCACATAAAATTCCATATTATGGCTTATTTTTTGTGCCACCAATTCTACTTTGCAGTGACATTAGTAATTTTACCAAAAAATCCATGGCGAAATGGAAAAAAAATTCATTGTGCGACAAAATTGAAGAAAAAATGTCATTTTGTAACTTTTGGGGGCTTCCGTTTCTAGGCAGTACATTTTTCGGTAAAAATGACACCTTATCTTTATTCTGTAGGGCCATACAATTAAAATGATACCCTACTTATATAGGTTTGATTTTGTCTTCTGAAAAAAATCATAACTACATGCAGGAAAATTTATACATTTAAAATTGTCATCTTCTGACCCCTATAACTTTTATTTTTCCACGTATGGGTCGGTATGAGGGCTAATTTTTTGCGCCGTGTCCTGAAGGTTTTATTGGTACCATTTTTGCATTGATTGGACTTTTTGATCGCTTTTTATAATTTTTTTTATTATATAATAAGTGACCAAAAATATGCTACTTTGGACTGTGGAATTTTTTTGCGCGTACGCCATTGACCATGCGGTTTAATTAACAATATATTTTTATAGTTTGGACATTTCCGCACGCGGCGATACCACATATGTTTATTTTTAATTTTATTTACACAGTTTTTTTTCATGGGAAAGAGGGGGTGATTCACACTTTTATTTAATTTTTTTTCACTTTTTTTTGCAGTGTTATAGCTCCTTTAGGGGGCTATAACACTGCACACACTGATATTTTACACTGATCCCTGCAAAGCCATAGCTTTGCATGGATCAGCGTTCTAGGGGCTCGATTGCTCAAGCCTGTAGCTCAGGCTTGGAGCAATCAAATGCCGCTCGGACGCAACGGAGACAGGAGAGGGGATCTAGCCCGACTAAGCTGCCGGGAAGCTTTTACTTTTGTTTTGGATGCGGCGAGCAACTTTGATCGCCACGTCTGAAGGGTTAATAGCGCGTGGCACAACGATCTGTGCCGCACGCTATTAGCCCAGGGTCCCTGCTATCATTAGCAGCCTGGACCGACCCGGTGTGATGCGGGGTCACGGCGTGACCCAGTTTTAAATACCGGGACCTGGCGCAGGGTGTACAGGTACGCCCTGCGTCCTTAGGAGGTTACAGAATGTATTTGCAAATTATGGTGGAAAAATAAGTATTTGGTCACCTACAAACAAGACACAGACCTGTAACTTCTTTAAAGGGGTACTCCACTGGAATTTTTTTTCTTTTTTTAATCAACTCGAGTCAGAAAGTAAAACAGATTTGTAAATTTCTGATGAAGTACGGAAGTACGACACAGCTGTTACCTGCACACTGAAGTCCTCTGCGTTCCTGTTCCTTCACCTGCTTGACACCGCCACTCTGTTTGTACAATAAAGAACTTATGGAAGCTTCAACCTTGGTGAGTGCTGTCCATATTTCTGCAATACGTACATTTGGATTTATTTCTGCTCCTTTTGGACTGAGCACCTAATGGGGTGGTTTGCTTCTATATTGCATGCCTGTGGTTTTCCATTTGCGATAGTTACAGCAGTGCCAGACTCTCTATCTTTAGCCCGCTAAATTTGTACATTACTTCTATTTAAAAATCTTAATCCTTCCAGTACTTATCAGCTGTTATATGCTCCACAGGAAGTTCTTTTCTTTCTGCATTTCCTATCTGTCTGACCGCAGTGCTCTCTGCTGACACCTCTGTCCATGTCAGGAACTGTCCAGAGCAGGAGAGGTTGGCTATGGGGATTTGCTCCGGCTCTGGACAGTTCCTGACATGGTCAGAGGTGTCAGCAGATAGCACTGTGGTCAAACAGAAAGGAAATGCAAAAAGAAAAGAACTTCCTGTGACACATGAAACAAAATTGTAGACCTGCACCAGGCTGGGAAGACTGAATCTGCAATAGGCAAGCAGCTTGGTGTAAAGAAATAAACTGTGGGAGCATTTATTAGAAAATGGAAGGCATACAAGACTACTAATCTCCCTCGATCTGGGGCTCCATGCAAGATCTCACCTCGTGGTGTCAAAATGATCATAACTTCAAAAATCCCAGGACCACACGGGGGGACCTAGTGAATGACCTTCAGAGAGCTGGTACCAAAGTAACAAAGGCTACCATCAGTAACACACCACACCGCCAGGGACTCAAATCATGCAGTGCCAGACGTGTCCCCCTGATTAAGCCAGTACATGTCCAGGCCCATCTGAAGTTTGCTAGAGAGCATTTGGATGATCTAGAAGAGGATTGTGAGAATGTCATATGGTCAGATAAAACCAAAGTAGAACTTTTTGGTAAAAACTCAACTCGTCGTGTTTGGAGGAGAAAGAATGCTGAGTTGCATCCAAAGAACACCATACCTACTGTGAAGCATAGGGGTGGAAACATCATGTTTGGGGCTGCTTTTCTGCTAAGGGTAAAGGAAATAATGAATGGGGCTATGTATCGTGAGATTTTGAGTGAAAACCTCCTTCCATCAGCAAAGGCATTGAAGATGAAACATGGCTGGTCTTTCAGCTTGACAATGATCCCAAACACACTGCCCGGGCAACGAAGGAGTGGCTTCGTAAGAAGCATTTCAAGGTCCTGGAGTGGCCTAGCCAGTCTCCAGATCTCAACCCCATAGAAAACCTTTGGAGGGAGGTGAAAGTCTGTGTTACCCAGCGACAGCCCCAAAACATCACTGCTCTAGAGGAGATCTGCATGGAGGAATGGGCCAAAATACCAGCAACAGTGTGTGTAAACCTTGTGAAGACTTACAGAAAATGTGTGACCTCTGTCATTGCCAACAAAGGGTATATAACAAAGTATTGAGATGAACTTTGGTTATTGACCAAATGCTTGTTTTCCACCATAATTTGCAAATAAACTCTTTAAAAATCAGACAATGTGACTTTATGGATTTTTTTTCTCATGATGTTTCTCATAGTTGAGGTATACCTATGATGAATATTACAGGCCTCTCATTTTTTTTAAGTGGGAGAACTTGTACAATTATGGCTAACTAAATATTTTTTTGCCCCACTGTACATGTATTTGAGATTCTGTTTCTTTCCTATAGCTGTTTAGTAGTTGATGTCTAAAAAAATAAGTGGTATGGCCCAGATTATTCCATTGTATGCATCCATAGAATAGCTGAATAAACATTGCTAAGGGAGCCGGGCAACCATGGCTGAAATTATAGTGGAAATCTATGCCAGCTCATCACTGGGGTATATTACAAAGGCTGCTAAACAGGCGTGTGCCCCAAGATATATTGGGAACATCATACATTGGTGGGCATTTACTTATAAGCGATGTATGAAAGAAGGGTTTCAGTAACCCCCCCCAATCTAGCCCACACATCACACATGGAAGGAAGCCCGTGTGATGAATGCCAAAGGTCACAAGACATGTCTGATGAGATGAAGTGTACAGTACTGTTTGTAGTCCTCTGTACTGAGCCTATGGATGGTAAGCTGCAAAGTCGGTTTGTTTCGCTAACTTTAGTCAGTGGACACTGCACGATTAATAGAAAAAACTGTCGAATCGCGATATTGCCGATGAGTGATTGTGCAGGCCTCAAATTGCTGCGATTATTACCTTGTAATTTCATTTTGGCATCTCAGTCCAAGAACCAACCCGTTTCCAGTGTCCCCTACCGACCACCCCTGTGTTTGTGTGTGTGTAATATGGTACTGGGCCACAGGGTAAGCATTAAAAAAAACTGATGCTTCTGGCTATCTCCGCTCCCCCTTAGGTCTGCCACAGATCATGTTCTCCAAGTGGTTTCTCTGGGCTTTCCTCTTCAAAAACATGGAGCTGGTTGCAGGACCTTCCTGCTCAGCCAGTCACTGGCCACAGGGAACTGGATCTTTGGGGGACCAGGCTAGGCAAAGGCTGGCTCCAGAAGGTTAAATAGATTTGTAAATTACTTCTATTAAAAAAAAAAAAAAAAATTATAATCTTAATCCTTCCAGTACTTATAAGCTGCTGTAAACTACAGAGGAAGTTATTTTCTTTTTTTAACTTCCTTTCTGTCTGACCACAGTGCTCTATGCTTAAATCCCCTTAGCAAACCTCTCCTGCTCCAGACAGTTCCTGGACATGGACAGAGGTGTAAGCAGAGAGCACTGTGGTCAGACTGGAAAGAACCATACAACTTCCTCTGGAGCATACAGCAGCTGATAAGTACTGGAAGGAATACGTTTTTTTTAATAGAAGTCATTTACAAATCTGTTTAACTTTCTGGCAACGGTTGACTTGAGAATTTTTTTTTCCACTGAAGTACCCCTTTAAGCCCTTAAGGACATGTACGCTCTGTGCCCCCTTCCCTCAGGAGCTGACACCGCATCATAGAGGGGTGGGACCCACGTCTAATGCTGGTGATGCCCGGCATTAACACCTAACTTTGATTGCGGCACGTAAAATGAAAATAAAACCGTCCCGGCAGCTCAGCGGTGTCCCGATCAGTTGAGAGGACGGCGGGAGGGCCCTTACCTCCCTTGAGTCCTTAAGGGGTTAAGCTATGTTTTCCCATTGAGTTCCATGCAAATTGGTGGGAAAATTACATGTTTTGGAAGTTTTTTGAGATGCAAAACAGATATAATTTTTTGGGGGGGGATGTTTCACTGCTCAAAATGACTCCCAAAGATAGATTCTCTGTATCAGTGTATTATCATGGTAATCAATGTAGGTATCCAGTTATTAACCTGTAAGGCTAATCTCCCTGCCAGAGGTGCTATGATGTCCATTGTGCGTGTGACGCTGCAGCCAATCACTGGCCTCAGCATTCATATACATGCAGGAAGAGACCCCCCCCCCCCCCAGTGTATGCTAAAACCCAGTGTATGCTAAAATTATGTTCTGTGCTGTTGCTATTGGGTAGTCATAATTGATAATTCACAGTTTATAGCTTTCGGAGAGGCGCAAACTAGCAGTGTTCCAGATATACCTTTTTAATGGCTAACACAACAAATGTTATGTACATTGTTTTTTATTAACCCTACTTTTTTATTTTATCTATTACTTTTTTTCTACAGGTCTTTGGGGTACAAGATATACAGCAGACCGAATACCTACAAGGGAAAAATACTTAAAAACTATCCTCAGAGAACTGATCACTTATGTAGTGTTTCTATTTATTTTGTGTGTCTGTAAGTACTTTTATGATAATGTAATATAATCTACTTATTATTACTTGGAATTGGGGGCACTGGGCTAGCAAAGGTTTGCGTATTGTAATGTCTTCTTCCCATAGTACATGTATTCCCATTGTGTATTTATTACTGGACAGATATAGCTTATAAGAGCTCGCCATTGGGCCTGCTTAGAAATCGTCTTATACCATAAAATCAAGAAAAAATAGATAAACCATAGTGCCATTAGTGCCATTAAAATGCAACAAGAGGGATGGAGAGATATATATTTACTTGGATCTGTTACAATTTAGATATGCAGGCAGCATGCTGCTGAAACATTGACCTTTGATCTTTTTGAGAATATAGGGGGAGATTTATTATTGCATTTAGAGCTTCTTTACTCCAGGCACACAGAATGTCATCTAAGCACTTTTTTTTTTTTTGCAACATTTGTGGGTGCTTAGAAAGTACCAAACAGCCTAACCTAAGCAACTTTCAGTTTTTATTTAGGCTGGGATTCCACTGAGGTTTTTCATGCAAAAACGTTGATAAAAACGCCCATTTTGCCGCACTGCTTTTTTTCTGTGAAAAAACACCGCGGCCAGTTGTTAGCTCCAAGTCAATAGTGAACTGCAAAATGCCAGATCCACTTAGCGTTTTTCAGTTTGAAGTTTTTTTAATCATTTGGCCGTTTTTCATCTCTTTTTGGCTCCTTGGCAGTTTTCCCAAAACGACCTCTTGTTGAGACTTTGGTGTTTTTTTTTCCGGGAAAATCTTGGCATTTTTCTCCCATAGAAGTTTATGGCAGTAAAACAAACGCCAAGAAAAATGCCATGTGGGTTTTTGCCAGCAGTTTTTATTCTTTTTTGGACTTCAGCAATCCAAAAAAGTGATGGAGATATATTTTTTTTCTTTTTTAAATCAACTGGAGCCAGAAATTTTTAAATTACTTCTATTTAAAAATCTATTAAGATTTGTAAATTACTTCTATTTAAAAAGCTTAATCCTTCTAGTACTTATCAGCTGCAGAGGAAGTTCTTTTCTTTTTGAATTTCCTTTCTATCTGACCACAGTGCTCTCTGCTGACACCTCTGTCCATGTCAGGAACTGTCGAAAGGAGGATAGGTTTGCTATGGGGATTTGGTCCTACTCTGGACAGTTCCTGACATGGACAGAGGTTACAACAGAGAGCACTGTGGTCAAACAAAGGAAATTCAAAAAGAAAATAACTTTCTCTGTAGTATGCAGCAGCTGATAAGTACTGGAAGGATGAAGATTTTTAAATAGAAGTAATTTACAAATCTGTTCTGGCACCAGTTAATTTAAAAAAAATTTAAAAAAAGTTTTCCAGTGGAGTACCCCTTTAATAAAATGTTGTAGGGTACCATTAAAAAAATATGTATAAAAAAGATACAGTAGTGATGGAAAAAATTGTATTCAATGAAATTTATCTTTTTTATAATTACATTTTTATTAATTTTTTAACTGGGATCAATTTATGTGGGCGGACAGGGAACTAAAAATGTACCCGACAGTAATAAAAATAGAAAGGGGCCACTGAAATGTAAAAATATTATGTTTGTTATAATTAATTTTGTTAAACTTTTTATTAATAATGTATTTTAATAAGGTAGTACTACTACTCTCAGCATGGAACACACTGCTCCATGATGGGAGTAGTAGTACATGATAGTACATGTACTAATTGACAGATCGCCCCGGGTGTCACTTTTGACACCTGTTGCGATCCTGCTGTATATTGTATAGATGTATGCGGCCAGCCGCTCGTCAATGGTGCCCTGCACTGCCGTATATATACACCTATTCATATTTCCCGCAGAGAGCTGTGATTGGCCAGATGGTTCCAGCCAATCATAACTCTCTGCGGGAAATATGAATAGGTGTATATATACGTCAGTGCAGGAGACCATAGAAGAGCGGCTGCATCTATAAATTATACAGGAGGATGACAGCGGGTGTCAGGAGTGACACCCGCTGTGATCTTTCCTTAATTGCAGGTACTACTGCTCCCAGCATGGAGCACACTCTGCTCCATGCTAAGAGCTGTAGTACCTGCATTAATAGACAGATCCCAGCGAGTGTCACTTCTGACACCTGTGGCGATCTGTCTATTAATGCAGGTACTACAGCTCTTAGCATGGAGCAGAGTGTGCTCCATGCTGGGAGCAGTAGTACCTGCAATTAAGGAAAGATCACAGCGGGAGTCACATCGGGTGCAATTTCCACTCAAATGCGAAAACGCCAAAATGCAGGGAAAATCAGTGGCAGGTTTTCAGGCGTTTTTAAGCCTAAAAAAACGCAGTGCAAAAGCCTCAGTGGAATCCTAGCCTTTATGTTGCACATAGGTTTGCAACTTTTTTTTTCATACCTAAGTCAGATTAGACCTTACTTGCAAAACTGCCTTTGGAGAGCACTTAAAAAGTCTCACATGAGAGAGTCGCGAAGGAGAAGAAGAATCATACAAAATGGTGTTCTGAAGTGATTTTTTGCTTATGTGCGCCAAATTTATTAACTCCCCTTTGATATGATAAATGTGTCGCACATAAGCAAAACCAAAGCAAAAAAATTACATAAGAACTCACTTTCCAAAGACAACAATAATAAATATCTCCCACAGTGTTTTTAGTTTGTTTACATGAAAAACGTGATTATCCTGCTGTTTATCTATTTTTTTTTCTTTGACTCTTTAATTGGGGCGAGGTCAAGGCCTGCCACTGCGGGCACATCGATATTGGCAGACTAATAGAGTTTGTTGGTGCTTCCTACACAGGAAGAAGGTACTACATACCTGTGTACCTGAGCAGACAGGACCCCTGCAGAGTGTCAGATATTTACCCTCTGCTGGTCTGTGCTCTCCTACTGAGCTGGTTACTGTTTTACTAACTTGGAAAAAACCTGAACAAATCATTCAAGTGAGTAATTGTGGGTTGTCTATGAAGAACTCTGTATGAATTTGAAAGGCTAAAGGGTTCTTTTTATTGACATTTAGTGACATTCAGGTGCTTAATACTGATCACGGCATCCAGCGCAATTGCAGGGCTTAGTGACTCATTGGACCACCTGCAGTAGTGCGATCACAGGGGACTGGGGTATATACTGTACATATATATATATATATATATCAGGGATGTGGAATTTGCATCGCCTGACATCCGGGACATGCAGTTCTGGGCGCCGGCAGGTGATTTCTTCAGGCATTTAGCCCTGCTTCGGGCAAGCAGCGCTAAATGCCGGAAGACTTCACACACGTCGGCACTCACTGCTACTGTACTTGTATCTCCCTGCTGCAGCCTATAACGAGCCTTCCTGGAGGGATGCACGCGATTGGTGATGTCGTTGCATCCGCAGCGCAGGACGCCGGGACGCTGACGTCCTGCGCAGCGTGTGTGATGACGTCACCTGTCGCGCGCATCTCCGCAAGGAAGGCTCGTTATAGGCTGCAGCAGGGAGATGTAAATACTGTAGCAGTGAAATACTTTAACTTGCCTAATTATTCAATAAGGGAGGACCTGCTTATCACCAGGGATAACCTATCTTCCTAGGGGGCATAATTGTTTAAATAGGAGCCCTACCTGCCGGGGGTAATATCTATCTGGGGGCCTGTACACCTATTGGGAACCCCTACCTGATCATCAGGAAGGGCTCCCCAGTAGGTAGACAGGCCTCCAGATAGATATGACCCCCATCAGTGATAGGGATCACATCTATCTGGGGCCTCTATACCTACTTGGGAGCCCTACCTGATGGGGATCATGTCTATCTGGGAGCCTGTCTTCATATAGGGGAGCTCTACCTAATGGGGACATGTCCATCTGGGGCTTTGTCTGCCTACTGGGGGAGCGCACCCTTCTTATCAACTGGGGGCACATATCTATCTGGGACATTATTTACTTACTTGGGGCAGGGATGTGGAAATCCTATCGCCTGATGACCGGGACATGTAGTTCCGGGCGCCCGGCAGGTGAATTTTTCATAGAATTAGCCCTGTATTGGGCAAGCAGGGCCGGACCAACTTCCCTTTATTTTTATTATGTATATGTTACACAAAAAAAAATATTTGGTATTGGTGCAAGCAGGCTGACCTAAAGTATTAAAATAATATGTAAGTTTGACCACAAGGTTAATGGCGGAAAAAAAAGAAAACCTTCAAATTTGCATTTTTTTTATTTCACTTCACAAATAATTTAGGTGTCATTACAAAGTATAATTAATTGTTCGCGCAAAAAACAAGCCTCATATGAGTCTGTAGGTGGAAAAATAAGAGTTATGGCTATTGTAGGACAAGAAGGAAAAAACAAAAGTGCAAAAACCAATAAAGACCATATTTATGTACTATTTTGGTGCAAATTATTTTGTCTACCAGGACAAGTGGATTTTCATGAGGGACAAGTAGATTATGCTCCTTTTTAGTCCCTTGGACAAGTGGTTATTTATTTATTTTTATTTTATTTCCACACCCCTGATAGAGATTATATATATATATATATATATATATATATATATATATACACCAAAAAAGACAGCAGCACCTCCATAGGCAAAATATTTGGCTTTTATTCAGCACAAAAAATGCCAGAGCGACGTTTCGGCCATCTCTCATGGCCAATGTCAAGCAACAAAGTGAATCACAGTGAGATAATATATAGGGTGAGCAATTAATGACATCATCACATATTGACATAATTGTTAGAACATGTGATATAATTAACCTTAACTCACATGTAATTATATCACATGTTCTAACAATTATGTAATTATGTGATGATGTCATTAATTGCTCACCCTATATATTATCTCACTGTGATTCACTTTGTTGCTTGACAATGGCCATGAGAGATGGCCGAAACGTCGCTCTGGCATTTTTTGTGCTGAATAAAAGCCACATTTTTACCTAAGGAGGTGCTGCTGTCTTTTTGGTGGATGTTAAGCGAGCTATTGACCCAGGCTCCTTACAATAGCACTCTGCTGTTTTTCTTGGATAACGGTGGGACGGTCCAAGCTATTTGACCGCCGGCGGAGACAAATTTGCGAGCTAAGTGCCTCACTATTTCATAGTTTCACGTTTGCATCTATTACACCATAGCTGTATAGCTCTCCATGTTTTAACTGCATATTCATGTTTCATCTATATCTTTGTGCTGGCAGTGTGCTGCTGCATTCTTCTGTTGCCATCCCCAGATAAAAAATCCATTTGCCCCCCTTTTTTTCCCACGTGGCAAATGGTTCAAACAAAACAAATATAAACACCAAATAGATGAGAAAAAAACGAATGAAAAGTGATCTGCAAGTCCCAAAATTATTAACACTAAAAACGTCAGATAACCACATCCAAAGATGAGACCTCGCACAAAAAAGGTTTATAGGGAGAAGAATACAAACATTAAAGGGGTCAAAATAGGGTCATGCTTATTTTTTGGAAAAAATACTATGTAAATTCGGTGTCGCAGTACTGACCTACAGAGTAAAACCTGTCAGTTTCACAGTAAATTACATTGCGTAAAAAAGACTCCCCTTAAAGGGGTACTCCACTGCTCAGTGTTTGGAACAAAATGTTCCGAACACGTGGAGCCGGGAGCTCGTGACATCATAGCCCCGCCCCCTCAATGCAAGTCTATGGGAGGGGGCGTGACTGCCGTCACGCCCCCTTCCATAGACTTGCATTGAGGGGGCAGGACGTGACGTCATGAGGGAGTACCCCTTTAAAGGCCAAGAAGGAAAAATGCAAAAAAATAAATAAATTGTCTGCATTCTCAATTGGTTAAATTACATGGGAATCCCCTTTTTAAAATATATGTATCGGAGACAACTAATGTAATGTACAGTATATGAATTTGTATTTTGCAATAACATTTAGTGGTTGTTTTTTTCAGTAATCTATGGCATGGTGACTTCCAGCATGTTTTATTACACTAAAGTTATGACTCAGCTATTTCTGGATACACCTGTGTCAAAAACTGATAAGACCAGTTTCAAGACCTTGATGACTGTGGATGAATTCTGGAAGGTAAAGGTTTGCGTAGTAAATAGATGATGGTTGATGTGGGTACTAATCAGTTTTCCTGTGATTATTGTGTTAGAATGTTTGGGTACAAACTTTGAATTTGTTAAGTCTGAGATCTGGTCTCTTATGACAATTAGAGATGAGCGAACTTACAGTAAATTTGATTCGTCACGAACTTCTCGGCTCGGTGGTTGCTGACTTTTCCTGCATAAATTAGTTCAGCTTTCAGGTGCTCCGGTGGGCTGGAAAAGGTGGATACAGTCCTAGGAAAGAGTCTCCTAGGACTGTATCCACCTTTTCCAGCCCACCGGAGCACCTGAAAGCTGAACTCATTTATGCAGGAAAAGTCAGCAACTGCCGAGCCGAGAAGTTTGTGACGAATCGAATTTACTGTAAGTTCGCTCATCTCTAATGACAATTAAAACTGAGAAATATATAAAATTGTCTGTATGTGTCCCAGGTGATCAGATACACTCCCCCCTTTCTCTTCGCTATCCTGGGTTTAGTTTTAAGACCGTTACCTGCAGCAGGAGCCTCCCCCTACTGCCCTGTGTGCAGCAGAACTCAGAAAGGTAAAGGGGTTGTCCAGAAAAGGTATTATCTGTTCTTCTCCCCGACACAACACTTGGGCTCTCACCATGTCTTGGATACTTCCAAGACAAGAGAGGGTGGTACTTAGGTGTTTTAGGGTCTATTCACACGTACAGTATTCTGTGAAGATTTGATGCACAGGATTTGAAGCTGTGTTTAGTCATTTAGTTTACATTGAAATCTGCAGCAGAAAATCCTACGCATCAAATCTACACAGAATACTGTACGTGTGAATAGGCCCTTAATCACACACAGACTAAATAGAGCAGATCGAGAGGAGATGTCCGCTTGCAGCATTTGTAAAAGCTGGTTAATTTCATTATAGCATGCAAAAAATCCTGGCCAAATGTGGGTGAAAATTCAGCCCATTTAATTTGATCATTCATTCCTAATTCTTTAATAATTTAATTTGTCAATCTATCCTTAATTCTGCCTTTTACAGTTTGCTGATGGCCCTCTTATAGATGGTCTGTACTGGGACATGTGGTACAACAACAGGACAATAGCAGAAAATCAAAGCTTTATCTACTATGAGAATCTGCTGCTTGGGGTACCCCGAATGCGTCAGCTCAAAGTGAAGAATGGCTCCTGTTCAGTTCCTGAAGACCTAAAGGATGAAATTACAGATTGCTATGACATGTATTCAGTGAGAAATGAAGAGACTGCCCCTTTTGGACTGCGCAATGGGACTGCGTATGTACTGCTTGCCGTTCTCTACAGTTCTTTATTGTTTAATAAAATGCTATAATACAACTATGATCTCACACAGATTTTGTAGTGTTAGGATTGTGTCTTAAAATTGTTTACTTACAAATAATATACATATTAGAAATTGGTATACATTTTTAGTGCTCTGATTGATAAAAAGCAACTTGATTGATACTTATGATAACAAATATGTACTTAGTAAATGTCTTACTGTGCAGAGTAAATGAATTGATTCTTAGTCATGATGTTACAACTTCTCTATCTAAAAAAATTTCTACGCAGGTGGACGTACACCAAAGAAAGGGATTTAAATAGCAGTAGTCACCACGGCCTCATATCTACATATAGTGGGGCCGGGTATTACCTAGATTTGTCAAGGAACAGAGAAGAGGCTGCTTCTCAGATTAGAACCCTGAAGGATAACCTGTGGCTGGACCGAGGCACCCGAGCAGTTTTTATTGACTTCACAGTTTACAATGCAAATATTAATCGCTTCTGCGTTGTCAGGTATGTAAACCTAGAGTACTGTTCACACCAGTGTCATGTCTTTCTTTTGTTACATATGAATGCTATAACTGATCCCTTTTCAAATGGATCCAAATAGATCATATTAACTTAGTTCACTGGTTTGACTTGACTTTTTGACATCTGCATTGGAGCTCCGTTTGGGAAGCTGCATTTGCAGATTCTGTTGCAAAGATGGGAGTTGAGCGCAGAAAATTACTGAAGTTTTTTCTTTTTACTTTTCCTCCGCTCAACATCAGTGATGAATTTAATTCCCTGCACAACTGACTGAACATTGTAAAGTATCTCAGGGTTTCAGCGCCTAGGGGTACGCCAAGGGTTATGCAGAGGTACAGCAATTCGCTGACCAATTCCGGCCATGCATTGGCCAGTATTTGTCTGCGCAGAGAGCGGGGACTGGACGCCGTGCCGCGGCAGCTCACTACTTTGTACAGCGTCCGGAGCTGCTGCCCTCCGACTCCCGCCGAACGGGATAGACACATGCCTGGTAAGCATGTTAAACTAAGTGTAACACCGCAGTATGGGAGGGAGGGTGTTACTGTATGTATCTCATAAATTGGCCCAGGGGGATCGGAGGGGGGTGGGGAGGGGAAAAAATGGCACAAGGGGATTAAGATGGGGGGGGGGGGGATAATGGCACAAGGGGATTGAGATGGGGGGGGGGATAATGGCACAAGGGGATTGAGATGGGGGGGGGATAATAGCACAAGGGGATTGAGATGGGGGGGATAATAGCACAAGTGGATTAAGATGGAGGGGGGGGAATAATGGCACAAGGGGATTAAGATGGAGGGGGGGAATAATGGCACAAGGGGATTAAGATGGATGGGGGGGAATAATGGCAAAAGGGGATTAAGATGGAGGGGGGGATAATGGAACAAGGGGATTAAGATGGAGGGGGGGATAATGGAACAAGGGGATTAAGATGGAGGGGGGGAGGATAATGGCAAAAGGGGATTAAGAGGGAGGGGGAGGGGATAATGGCTAAAGGGGATTAATGGCACAAGGGGATTAAGATGGAGGGGGGGATAATGGCAAAAGGGGACTAAGATGGAGGGGGAGGATAATGGCACAAGGGGATTAAGATGGAGGGGGGATAATGGCAAAAGGGGATTAAGATGGAGCGGGGGAATAATGGCAAAAGGGGATTAAGATGGAGCGGGGGAATAATGGCAAAAGGGGATTAAGATGGAGGGGGGGGGGATAATGGCAAAAGGATTTAAGATGGAGGGGGCATAACGGCAAAAGGGGATTGAGATGGAGGGTGGGGGGGGGGGGGGATAATGGCAAAAGGGGATTAAAGGAAATGTCCGGTGCTCACTTTTCTTAATGTATCCATTCCGGGCTTGAAAAAAAAAAAAGAAAACAAGATTTCTCTTGCCTGCCTACGCTCCCTCGGTGCTCCGGTACAGGCGTTCGGTCCCCGGGCTGTATTCTTCTTACTTCCTGTTAGCCCGGCACGTCACACGGAGCTTCAGCCTATCACTGGCCGAGGCGAGACATCGCTGCGGCCGGTGATAGGTTGAAGCTCCGTGTGACGTGCCGGGCTAACAGGAAGTAAGAAGAATACAGCCCGGGGACCGAACACCTGTACTGAAGCACCGGGGGGAGCCTAGGCAGGTAAGAGGAAATTTGTTTTCTTTTATTTTTCAGCCCGGAACGGATAAAATAAGAAAAGTGAACACTGGACATCTCCTTTAAGATGGAGGGGGGGGGGGGGATAATGGCAAAAGGGGATTAAGATGGAGGGGTGCTAATGGCAAAAGAGGATTTAAGATGGAGGGGGAGGATAATGGCAAAAGGGGATTAAAATGGAGGGGAGAGGATAATGGCAAAAGGGGATTAAGATGGAGGGGGGAGGATAATGGCAAAAGGGGATTAAGATGGAGGGGAGAGGATAATGGCAAAAGGGGATTAAGATGGAGGGGGGAGGATAATGGCAAAAGGGGATTAAGATGGAGGGGGAGGATAATGGCAAAAGGGGATTAAGATGGAGGGGGGCTAATGGCAAAAGGGGATTAAGATGGAGGGGGGATAATGGCAAAAGGGGATTAAGATGGAGGGGGACTGGTAATGGCACAAGGGGATTAAGATGGAGGGGGGAATAATGGCAAAAGGGGATTAAGATGGAGGGGGGATAATGGCAAAAGGGGATTAAGATGGAGGGGGGACAATGGCAAAAGGGGATTTAAAATGGAAGGGGGAGGATAATGGCAAAATGGGATTAAGATGGAGGGGGGCTAATGGCAAAAGGGGATTAAGATGGAGGGGGGATAATGGCAAAAGGGGATTAATATGGAGGAGGGGACGGGTAATGGCACAAGGGGATTAAGATGGAGGGGGGAATAATGGCAAAAGGGGATTAAGATGGAGGGGGGATAATGGCAAAAGAGGATTAAGATGGAAGGGGGAGGATAATGGCAAAAGGGGATTAAGATGGAGGGGATAATGGCAAAAGGGGATTAAGATGGAGGGGGGGGGGATAATGGCAAAAGGGGATTGAGATGGAGGTGGGGGGGTATAATGGCAAAAGGGGATTGAGATGGAGGGGGGGACGGGTAATGGCACAAGGGGATTAATATCGAGGGGTGGTAATCATCCCCCCCCCCTTCTCCATCTTAATCCCCTTGTACCATTATTCACCCCTCTCTCTGATTCCCTTTTGCCCTTATCCAATTATGGCAAAAGGGGATCAGAGGGAGGGGGAAATAATGACACAAGGGGATTAAGTATCGCATTAGAAAGGCAAGCACACGCCATTATGAAATTAAATACTTTTATGACTTATTTTATCCGCGGGTACCCCTCGTGCATAAGTTTTGCGCTAAGGGTACCCGCGGAATCCTTTCACCCCTTTTAGTACAGTCGCAAAAAAAGGTTGAGAACTAGAGATGAGCAAACTTAGTAAATTTGATTCGTCATGAACTTCTCGGCTGGGCAGTTGATTACTTTTCCTGCATAAATTAGTTCAGCTTTCAGGTGCTCCCGTGGGCTGGAAAAGGTGGATACAGTCCTAGGAAAGAGTCTCCTAGGACTGTATCCACCTTTTCCAGCCCACCGGAGCACTTGAAAGCTGAACTAATTTATGCAGGAAAAGTCATCAACTGCCGAGCTGAGAAGTTCGTGACGAATCGAATTTACTGTAAGTTCGCTCATCTCTATTGAGAACCACTGCTCTAAGAGAAAGGAATGCATAAGGGAATTTACAGCCTCACTAAAAAGTTAGACACAGGCAGAGAAAAGGGTAATAAAATAAAAATACTCACCATCCCCTCAGTTTGCCTCTTGTCCAGTACCACTGTCACTCCAAATACACTGACAGAAATGCCCTAATAATGTCCCTATACACTGCAGACATTCTTTTGGCGGAATGAATTGCCAGCTTTAATAATCTGCAATGTCCGTGCGGTCTTGGAACCAATCAGATGCGGCCTGTCCTCGGAATTTCTGACCGGAGAAACTCAGTAGTGTGCATAGACCCTAACTTTTCCACAAGGCCGGGATCAGACCTTTAGGATCAGTTGGTGATTGATGTCCTCTGGTGTAAATTGTTTCTTTTTATAAAGTATGATTGAAAGGTGACCTACATGAAGAGTAACTTTCTATTCTAAATTAAAACAAGAAGGATCATGTGAGGGAAGAAATTATAAGAAATGAGGAGGATTGATAACCAGAAGGTAGGGAAAATTTTTGTAGAAGCTCTCATAGGAGCGAAAAGAAACCACATCATTTGTCCATTCTAACAGTATTTCAGTTCTGACACTTGCTTTACATAAATATGAATGAAGATTGTAAATTGTTGTGTATTGTGTACCAAACGTATCTACCTCCTTTAATGCTAAGCTTATATGCCTTTTAGGTTGTTGGTAGAGTTCCCAGCAACTGGAGGCCTAGTTACCTCCTGGCAGTTTCAGACGGTAAAGCTGATTCACTATGTTTCTGCATTTGACTATTTCTTGGCTGCCTGTGAAATAGCGTTCTGCATCTTCATCCTGTACTACATAGTGGAGGAATTCCTGGAGATCCGTAATCACCATCTACACTATTTTCACAGTCTTTGGAATTGTTTGGATATTGTCATCATTGTGGTATGTATTATTTCTGACGAATCACTCTATAAGCCGAATAGGAACTGTACTTACATGTGTTGCATTACTAGTTGTCATGTCTGGGGAATAGTTTGGGAATGCTCCTTTACACTGGTTTGCAGACCACTGTGCAGAATGGAGACAAGATGTCAGTGGTGTATTCTGCCAATTTTAGAAATATGTCACAGGAGGTCATTCATGTCTCTCTCCCTCCTCGATGTGTCTAGCTGTAAGACAGCTGGCTGCAGCAGGAGCCTCCCCCTCTACCCTATCTGCAGAAGGACTCAAAGATTGTCCCCTCCCCTTAGCTAAACGGTTCACAAGTCATAAAAGTCATTGACAATGTATTTATTTTAGTTCCCTTTTTACTTGTATAACTGTATAGAAAAGACAAAACCGTTAGAAATGGTTTATCTTCTCCTTGTTTTTCTGTATTATTTGTGTAGAGTAATAGCTACGCACTGTAGACTGTGTTTGGAGTGACAACTTGACAATGTTATTTCATATCATTTGAAAATGGTTGATAACTTTTATGATATGTATTTTACTGTGTGAATAGCTCTCAGTGGTGGCGATAAGCATAAACCTGTACAAGATGTCAATGGAGACAAGCCTGAACAAGCTCCTAGTGGACATGAATGTATTCCACAACTTCGAATCTCTGGCTTACTGGCACAGCCAGTTTAATAATGTGGTTGCAGTCACTTTATTCTTTGCTTTGGTTAAGGTAATGGTTCCCATTATATTAATATAATTCCTAGAGTAGTTGGAAAGATTGCACCTGTAATACTATATTTTCATTTCATTCCTTTTTTAATAATGTCTTATTTAAAGTGTACTGTAATTGAAAACAACTTTAGACATGTCAATCAGACCATTCTCCTGAGACACGCTGGTATCGTGAGTTATAAGCCAAGAAACCAGCAGCATTGTGCTCCGCTCCCCGGCCAGCAGAGAAATCTGCACACTTCTCTGCATAGACTTCTATGAAGAGAAATGGACTGATCTCTTAGTACTGCTGCCTGCTTCTCTTGCCAATAACAAAATAAAATAATGGTTGTGGGCCCCAGGAGTGAGACCCGGTGCGATCAACAACTTTTGAAATGTCTGATCAAGATGTCAAAAGTAATTTTTAAAGTAAGAGCTGCAACATATTCTGTTTGTAACCCTGACAATATATATATCAGTCTATATTTGTCAGAAGACCTAGAAAAATAAAAAATAAATGCATATAACTTTGCAAATCACTAGTCAGACTGGATAGCTGTAAAAGTGCTCAAGAATGACTGGTAGAGCTTGAGTGGGTTCAAAGTCAAACTAAAGTCATGGATGGATGGGTTGACATCAGTACCCAGGATGATTACCAAAATTGGGGTTTTGTTTTAACAAAAATACATATGAGGGCTGTCCTCTAAACACAGGACAGGGGTTAAGTAGCTAATCATGGGGGGTCCAACTGCTGGGGCCCCCTGCAGTCTCCAGGACGGGACCCGGCACTCAGTGAGGAGCACGTGCTGCAGCCGGCATGCGCTGCATTCATTTCTATAGGAGTGCTGAAAAGACCAGAGTACAGCTCTCAGGCATCATCGGCGCTCCGTAGAAATCAATGGAGCGCATGCCGGGGTCCCGCCCTGGAGATCGCGTGGGGGCCCCAGCGGTCAGACCCCCCACGATCAGCTACTTATCCCCTATCATGTGGATAGGGGTTAAGTAAACTATTGCCAGAGTACTCGTTTAAAACCTTAAGGATGAAGGGCGTACAAGTACGCCCTTGCGTCCTGATACTTGTACGAGTTTGAAGCATGCTCAAGACCTGAGCACGCTTCATACCCAGTGTGTCCAGTTGCTATCAGCAGCCAGGACCCACAGTTCATGCCGGACATCTCCGATCAGGCCAATGCCTGGCATTAAGCCTTTAGACGCCGTGATCAAAGTTGATCGTGTCGTCTAAATGGGGATCTATAGGTGCCAGTAGCTCAGTGGAGCTGAACTGGACATCCGCTACGAAATCGCAAGTCCCGATCAGGTGAGTGGATGGCGGGATAGCCCTTACCTCTCCTCGCTGTCCGAACGGAGCTCTGATGTCCAAGCCAGGCTCTGCAGGCTAGAGCAGCAGAGCACAGATATCAGAGATCATTGCTGAGCCAAAGATTGCATGTTATATAAAAAAATAAACCTTTCCTTATTTTAAAATAATGTAATAATTAAACATAATGCATGTAATAAATAATAAACATAATTGTGTGCGTAAATGTACTAACTATTAGAATATCAGGTTAGTTAAACCGCATGGTCGATGGCATACACCTTAAAAAAATAAAAAAACATTGTCCAAAATTGCTCATTTCTGGTCACTTCATATACCATAAAAAAATATATAAAAAGCAACCAAAAAGTCCCATCAAAACAAAAATGGCACCAATAAACTACAGATCACAGCACAAAAAATTAGTCCTCTTATACCCCTGAATGCCGAAAAATAGGACAATTTTAAGCATACTAATTTTGGTGCCCCATTTTATGACCCCTCCCATTTAATGTCACTATCTGGGCTTAAACCACAAGCCCCAACATGCCTTATTGTCGCCTACAACCGCCACATCTATACTTGAACCACAAGAACCAGCATGCTCTAGTTGGACTTGTGACAGCCTAGTAGATCCTACATCTTCTTATTGTTGTATTAAATGTGCTACAACCCTTAGCATGCCCTAGCAAGGATCGTTGACAATGTATGACAGTGGTCTCCAAGCTGTGTCTGCTGAAAAACTACAACTCTTGCATGTCTGGACAATTGTTTGCTGTGCAGGCATGCTGGAAGTTGTAGTTTTGCAACAGCTGGAAGTCCACAGTTCGGGATCACAAACCTCAGCAAGCTTTATTGTGTACTGTAACTCCCTAGCTATGTTGGCACTAGAAGAACCAGCATGCTCCAGCGAGGATCTGTGATATCCTAGCACCAGGTCTTTTCAGTGCACTGACACTGCTTGTAGTACTATCGTCCCATTTCACATCTTTCCAGTTTCATGTCCATCCCTCTTAATATGGTGCTGAGCTGCAGTGGAAACATAAAAAAAGCCTGATTTACCTTGTCCCAATCCCCACAGATTCCATTCTGCACCGAACTGTCCTGGTGTCTTCTGTACTTTCTTCTTCAGAATCAAGCAGCTGGTTCCGGGACCTTCCAATGCGGCCAGTGATTGGCTGCGTGGGAAGGTCTTCCAGCCATCTGCTTGACTCTGAAGAAAGAAGCGCAAGGACCACTTGGGAGACTGGGATCTGCTGCAGAACTACAGGGGACTGGGACTAGGTAAGCACCAGGGGTTTTATTATTGTTTCTCCCACAGCCCAGCACGATAATACACACAACACACACAGGGAGGTCAGGTGGGAGGTAGCAGATGCTGGACACACAAGGCGTCGGGTCTGGGGCAAGATGATAATCACTGCATTTTGCAGCCTGCACTATCACAGTATTCAATTGCTTTTGGGATTAATCATGCAGCCCTAGTGTAAATACATCAACCACCAATACAGAGAGCCCTTTCATAATCTATTTATATCCAAGACTATATCTATATCAAGGAGCTTTCTACACTAACACAGAAAGGGATTATTTGCTGTAAAAGTTTTAATGGTGAACTTGATAGAATATGCTGGATGACTTTGAGGAAAAGTAGCTGTTGCTACGCAGAGGTTTTTGCTTTTTTCTGGGTCATCATTGTAATAGAGTAGGTTAGACTTTTCAGCCATACTGTTTTAGTGCAAAAAAAAAAAAATAGAATGTTAACATAATGTTATGATATTGCATGTATACTAAAATATTTCTTTTTTTCCTAAAAAGCTTTTTAAGTTTGTAAACTTCAACAAAACCATGACTCTATTGTCAACCACCATGTCTCGATGTGCCAAGGATATCCTAGGTTTATCCATCATGTTTTTCATCATATTTCTTGCATATGCCCAGTTTGCTTACCTTGTCTTTGGTACTCAAGTTGAAGACTTCAGTAGCTTCCAAGATTGCATGTAAGTAGTTAATCCAGAGCAATTCACTTCAGCTTTTAGTTATATTCAGTGGATGCCCAGATTGCCGTGTTTTTTTTGTTTTGTTTAGTTTTTTTTTTGTTTATTTTGTTTTCAATCCTGCCTGTTTTTCATACACCTAAAATATATAAATGTTTATCTGTGATCCATAATTTTTGTTTTGTTTTGTATAGGACTGCAACTAACTGTTGTTTGTCAAATCAGTTTGACCGATTATTTGTTCGATCAATTGACAAATCTGATAAATATGCCAAGAATGTATTATTCTTTAGAGAGGTTACTTGTTCTAATTGACTAATTGGATCAATATGCAAAGAATGTTTGATTCTTTAGAGAGGTTAAAGGTCCAAAGGCAATCCATCTGAAAGACAACATTGCATTCATTCACATCGTGGTTCTATCCACAGTTTAGATCATTGGTCGTAAATACTAATCTCTATATATTCAGATAGGTACCACTACTATAACTGATTAGGCTATAATCACACAGCAGAATTACCGTACATCCGCATTAATTCCGCTTCCGCATTCATTTGGGTGGTTTCTGGCTTGTGCGGAATCTGCATGCAGAAATTCTGCTGTGTGAATAGATCCATAAGGGCTGGCTAAAAGAAATACCCAAAGCAGAACCAAAAAAAATATGGGTACATATATAAACTCTGGCTCACCCAAATATGCTATAAAGTGAAATTCACAATTTTATAAAAAATTAAAATAAAATTGAAAACCACCTAAAAAAAAAACATATAAACAACTGGGTAAAGTGAAATGCAAGCGTATCACCCTCCCCATGCAGCCATAAGGCAATATGTGCATAAATGGCATGGAATACAGCCACAAGTAATGCCTTTGTTTGTACATTCCACTTCTTGTGATAATTTTTTTGGGTACACGTTGTGTGTTATTGTTGTTTATGCTTTTGGGTAGTTATTATTTTTGTATGATTTAATCACCTGTCATTTATTGGGTATTTTTCTTTACAGCATGCTCAGTTTTATTTGGTGGTATTGTCACTTGTTATTGCCCCGGATCCACATACTCGTTATTGCCCCAGATCCACTTACCATCATTTTATTATAGAGGGGTTACTTGTGGATGTAACCCATGCTATTTATGCACATATTTCCTTGTGGCTGCATGGGAGGGTGATCAGGTTTTTTGAGTATTTTTAACTTGTCTGTATTTATTGTTTTGTATTTATTTTTCAATAAAATTGTTACTTTCACTTTATATCATATTTTGGTGTGCCAGGATTTATATATGTGCCTATCTTTTCTTCGATTTTATTGGTGCTAAATATTAACGTTGTCATTGCAAAGGGTGAGCTGTAGTCCATGTGCTTGAAAGTGTAAACTGAAAGGGTAACACCACGGGACCTTTAGGCTATGTTCACACGCTGGAATGTCCGCATGGAGAATCTCCGTGTGGACATTCCGGACACTGTGGGGTGCCGGCGCTAGGACTGCACGGCAATGCGCCTTCTCATAGACGGCTATGCATTCCATGCAGTCTCAAAACAAAGAATGGAGTTGTTCATTCTTTGTGCAGACACAGAAAATGGAATTTCCGTGTCGGAAACATCTGGCACGGAAATTGCACCATCTGCAGAGCGCAGCAGAATTCCGGTGAATTCAACGGGACTGTGCTGCAGTGGAATCTCCGTGCCGCATTCCAATTCGGAATCTGGAACGGAAATTCCGACGTGTGAACTTGGCCTTAAAAGATTCAGGATTAGAAAACAGCACCACACCTGTCTTCAGGTTGCATATGGTTATTGTAGCTCAATTCCATTAAAGTAAAAGGAGCCAAGTTGTAATACCACACACAACCTATGTTTTTTTTTCAAGCAAGCAAAAACAAGCTCTGTTTATTTTCTATTCCTGAATAATTCCTTTGAGGAAGGCAAACCAGTGGTTTGTTTGACCTGGCATGAAGCATATTCTGCTCATTAGAGATGTGAATTTGACAGTCTGTGTGGAGATAAGTTACATCCTAACCCATTTTATTACCATTTTAAAGTGTACCTATCATCTCCCCAAATAATAAAAACATTTAAGTGTTACTCAATACCTCACCCTGATCATGTACATCTAAGTTGTATGTGTTTAGCCCCTATATTTCTAATAAAAACAGCTTACATCAGTTGCAGACTGGATTCTCATCTTCTCTCAGGCAGGGGGCTGTCCCTCTCCTGCCCTCACTCTACATGACCAAACTTCAGCCCTCACTGTGTGTCACTGAGTCTGGGAGGGAGCCTGACAGTCAGCCAATCACTGCAGGCTGCTCTGTAACCCGTTCCTCTCTGGATCTCCTCATCCTCTGATCCTCTTACATATTGCACGACTGGCTCGGATTTATAGTCCCCTACACACAATAACCTATGCAATATGAAAGAGGAGCAGAGGAAAATATATAATCATCTGCTCCTCTTACATTTTGTATAATGGGACTACAAATCCCAGCCAGTCGTGCAGTGACTCTGACTGGGGTAGCGGTTTGTGTGTGTGTATGTATGTGTGTATATATATATATATGTACACACAGTGGGGGTCAAAAGTTTGGGCACCCCAGGTAAAAATTCGTATTAATGTGCATAAAGAAGCCAAGGGAAGATGGAAAAATCTCCAAAAGGCATTAAATTACAGATTAGACATTCTTATAATATGTCAACAAAAGTTAGATTTTATTTCCATCATTTACACTTTCAAAATAGCAGAGAACAAAAAAATGGTGTCTACAAAAGTTTGGGCACCCTGCAGAATTTATAGCATGCACTGCCCCCTTTCCAAAGCTGAGACCTGCCAGTGTCATGGATTGTTCTCAATCATCATCTGGGAAGACCAGGTGATGTCAATCTCAAAGGTTTTAAATGCCCAGACTCATCTGACCTTGCCCCAACAATCAGCACCATTGGTTCTTCTAAGCAGTTGTCTAGAAATCTGAAACTGAAAATAGTTGATGCTCACAAAGCTGGAGAAGGCTATAAGAAGATAGCAAAACGTTTTCCGATGCCAATATCCTCTGTCCGGAATGTAATTAAGAAATGGCAGTCATCAGGAACAGCGGAAGTTAAAGCAAGATCTGGAAGACCAAGAAAAATATCAGACAGAACAGCTCGCAGGATTGTGAGTGAAACAATTCAAAACCCACGTTTGACTGCACAATCCCTCAAGAAAGATCTGGCAGACACTGGAGTTGTGGTACACTATTCCACTATAAAGAGATACTTGTACAAATATGGTCTTCATGGAAGAGTCATCAGAAGAAAACCTCTTCTACATCCTCACCACAAAAATCAGCGTTTGAACTTTGCAAATGAACATATAGACAAGCCTGATGCATTTTGGAAACAAGTTCTGTGGACCTATGAGGTTAACCCCTTAAGGACTCAGGGTTTTTCCGTTTTTGCACTTTTGTTTTTTCCTCCTTACCTTTTAAAAATCATAACCCTTTCAATTTTCCACATAAAAATCCATATTATGGCTTATTTTTTGCGTCGCCAATTGTACTTTGCAGTGACATTAGTCATTTTACCCACAATTGCACGGCGAAACAGAAAAAAAAATCATTGTGCGACAAAATCTAAGAAAAAATGCCATTTTGTAACTTTTGGGGGCTTCCGTTTCTACTTAGTGCATATTTCGGTAAAAATTACACCTTGTCATTATTCTGTAGGTCCATACGGTTAAAATGATACCCTACTTATATAGGTTTGATTTTGTCGCACTTCTGGAAAAAATCATAACTACATGCAGGAAAATTTATACGTTTAAAAATGTCATATTCTGACCCCTATAACTTTTTTATTTTTCCTTGTACAGGGCGGTATGAGGACTCATTTTTTGCGCCGTGATCTGAAGTTTTTATCTGTATGATTTTTGTTTTGATCGGACTTTTTGATCACTTTTTGATCACTTTTTATTCATTTTTTAATGGTATAAAAAGTGAACAAAAATGCGCTCTTTTGGACTTTGGAATTTTTTTGCGCGTACGCCATTGACCGTGTGGTTTAATTAATGATATATTTTTATAGTTCGGACATTTACGCACGCGGTGATACCACATATGTTGGTTTTTTTTTTTTATACTGTTTTATTTTTTTTTATGGGAAAAGGGGGGTGATTCAAACTTTTATTAGGGAAGGGGTTAAATGACCTTTATTAACACTTTTTTTTTTTTTTTTTAACTTTTTTTTTGCAGTGTTATAGGTCCCATAGGGACCTAAAACACTGCACACACTGATCTTCTACACAGATCACAGGCGTGTATTAACACGCCTGTGATCCGTGTTATCGGCGCTTGACTGCTCCTGCCTGGATCTCAGGCACGGAGCAGTCATTCGCCAATCGGACACCGAGGAGGCAGGTAAGGGCCCTCCCGGTGTCCTGCAAGCTGTTCGGGATGCCGTGATTTCACCGCGGCGGTCCCGAACAGCCCGACTGAGCAGCCGGGTCACTTTCACTTTAGAAGCGGCGGCTTTGACCGCGGGTCCCGGCCGTTGATGAGCGCCGGGACCGACGCGATATGATGCGGGATCGCGGCGCGATCCCGCTTCATATCGTGGGAGCCGGCGCAGGACGTAAATATACGTCCTGCGTCGTTAAGGGGTTAAAATTAAACTTTATGGCCGGAATGAGCAAAGGTACGTTTGGAGAAGAAGGGGAACAGAATTTAATGAAAAGAACCTCTGTCCAACTGTTAAGCATGGGGGTGGATCAATCATGCTTTGGGGTTGTATTGCAGCCAGTGGCACAGGGAACATCTCACAAGTAGAAGGAAAAACGGATTCAATAAAATTTCAGCAAATTTTGGATACTAACTTGATGCCATCTGTGAAAAAGCTGAAGTTAAAGAGAGGATGGCTTCTACAAATGGATAATGATCCTAAACACACCTCGAAATCCACGGGAGATTACATCAAGAGGCGTTAACTGAAGGTTTTGCCATGGCCTTCACAATCTCCTGACCTCAACATAATTGAAAATCTATGGATAGACCTTAAAAGAGCAGTGCGTGACAGACAGCCCAGAAATGTCAAAGAACTGGAAGACTTTTGTAAGGAAGAATGGGCAAAGATACCTCAAACAAGAATTGAAAGACTCTTGGCTAGCTACAAAAAGCGTTTACAAGCTGTGATACTTGCCAAAGGGGGAAGTACAAGATATTAACTCTGCAGGGTGCCCAAACTTTTGCAGACACCATTTTTTTGTTTTCTGTTATTTTGAAAGTGTAAATGATGGAAATAAAATCTTACTTATGTTGACATATTATAAGAATGTCTAATCTGTAATTTGATGCCTTTCGGAGATTTTTCCATCTTTCCTTGGCTTCTTTATGCACATTAATACAAATTTTTACCTGGGGTGCCCAAACTTTTGATCCCCACTGTATATTATCCTCTGATCCTCTTACATATTGCATGACTGGCTGGGATTTGTAGTCCCCTACACACAATATCTTATGCAAAATGAAAGAGGAGCAGAGGATAATGTATATAATCCTCTGCTCCTCTTACATATTGCATAATGGGACTACAAATCACAGCCAGTCGTGTACTCTGACTGGGATAGAGCTATAGCCCCGGGCACTACCTGTGACGGACAAGCAGCTGCAGCCCGGTGTGAGGTGGAAATTTGCACCCCATGCAGACTTGCATCCGCTCCTCCCCTCAGCTCTCCAAAGATTTCTGAAGCTAAAGCTGGGGGGAGGGCAGAGCAGGGGAAGAGAGGAGGTACACATCCCACTCATCTCCCCTCCCATTGCTCTGCCTTCGGAGGACGCAGGTCTGTACGGGAGAAAGAACACAGAGCAAGGGAGAGAGGACGTACACGTTGCCTCATCTCCCCTCCCCCTGCTCTGCCTGTGTTCACTGAACGGGAGGATGACAAAGTGCACAGACTGGGGATTTATAGACTGCAGGGGCTTGGGAATAAATCTCGGACTGGGGATGAGTTCTACGTGTAAAGGGGGGGGGGAGGGGTACTCCAGGGTGCCTCCAGGTGTTGCAAAACTGCAACTCTCAGCATGCCCTGGTTGGGAAACATTAACTAGCTTCAGAAATCTGAGGAGGAGCGGACGCAAGTCTGCATGGGGCTCAAATTTCCACCTCACACCAGGAGCGCAGAGCCTTCTAAAGCCCTCCCTCATTTCCTGTATTCTGACGGGCCAGGACTGTTGCCACTGTCTGTTTTCACATAGTGACGGCCAGAGGTCAGCGTGGGCAATTTCTAAGTAAATGTATTTAGAAATATACGGTAAATATTTTATAGCAATCTATTGAATTTAACAAAAAAACTTTTTTGTGATAGTGCCCATTTAAGTCATTCTATTACCCTTTGAGTCCTATGGTAAATGTCATACCATTTCAATAACCTTGTATCAGGGGTGTGGAAATAAAAAAACAAAAAAAAAAAAAACTACTTGTTCAAGGGACTAAAGCGGAACACCATCTACTTGTCCCTCAATAAAATCCACTTGTTCTGGTAGATAAAATAATTTCAACCACCATAGTATGTAAATAAGGTCTTTATTAGTTTCTGCACTTTCATTTTTTCCTCGTCGTCCTATAATAGTCATAACTCTTATTTTTCCATCTACAGACCCATATGAGGCTTGTTTTTTGCGGGCCAAGTATACTTTGTAATGACACCTTTCATTTTTCTATAACGTATGCTCTGAAAAATTATTTGTGAGGTGAAATAGAAAAAATGCTAATTTGGGGTTTTTCTTTTTTTCGCCATTCACCTTGTGGTCAAACTTACATATTATTTTGATACTTTAGGTCGGCCTGATTACACCAATACCAAATTTGTTTTTTGTTTTCTTCATGTTTAAATAATTAATATTTTTTCATAAACTTTTTAATTAAAAAAAAAAATTCCTGACCCCCTATAACATTTTAATTTTTCCGTATACTGGGCTGTATGAGGGCAAATTTTTTGGGCCATAATATGCTGTTTGTATCGGTACCAATTTGGTATTGATCAGACTTTTTGAACACTTTTGTACTTCATTTTTTCTGGGATATGATGTTATAAACATAAACGCAATTCTGCAGTTTTTTTGTTTTTTTTTTCTTGTTAACGCTATTTACCGTACGGGATCTACAATGTTATTTTTAATAGTTTGGACAATTACGCACGCGCCAATACCAAATATGTTTATTTTTATTATGTTTACATATTTTTTACATGGAAAAGGGGGGCAATATGAACTTTTAATTTGGAAGGGGTTAATGGGTGTTTTTAAACTTAAATAAAACTTTCTTTTTTTATATACACTTTTTTTTAGGAGGAATCATTTAGATTCCTCATACAGATCAATGCAGTTCTATTGAACTCCATTCATCTGTGTTCAGGCTCAATCAAATGCAGATCTATGGGGGCAGCTATGAATGCAGAGGTAAGCCCTCCGGCTACCTCCACAGGGGGGATCGCCCCCCCCCCCCCCCCCCCCCGATCCACCCCACTAGAACACCAGGGATGGTTAAAAGACCCCTTTAGATGCCGCTGTCATCTAAAGGGTTTGTAGCCGCCAGCAGCAATCGCCACATGCCGGGCTATTAGTGGAGGCCCCCCGGCTTCTGAAATCAGCCGGGGGAGGCTGACTATGGAGCGAGCTTGAGTCAGGAGCCTGCTCCATACAACCTGAGCGCCGATGTGAGGTGCAGACTTGCGTCCCCATGCAAGTCTGCATCCGCTCCAGCACCTCACACCGCCATTATTAAAAAAAAAAAAAAAAAAAAAAAAGGAAGTCGGTCCGACCCTGCTTGCCTGATACAGGGCTAAATCTATTAAAAATTCACCAGCCTGGCGCCCGGAACTACATGTCCCAGGCGTCGGGGGATAGGATTTCCACATCCCTGTTTGTAAACACACCATCTATAGTCACATTACAGAGCTTTTGATTTATTGTTTGTAGATATGGACTAATTGAATTGTAATGGTTTTTTCTTTTAGTTTTACCCAGTTTCGTATTATTTTGGGAGATTTCAACTTCACAGAGATTGAAGAAGCAAATCGAATATTGGGGCCCATATATTTTACATCTTTTGTGTTTTTTATGTTCTTCATCCTTTTGGTATGTGATTCATTTTATTTGTAATGTTTTGCCCCATTTTTATCTTTTAATATAGTTTATTAACTTTTAGTGGAAAACAGTTTATTGTGCTGTTTTCTCTAAAATCAGTGCTTGGGTTTTTATGATGATCTCTATTGTACAACTTGTTTAGATAATTTTCACTGGTTTAAAAGACATACAGATATTGGGGGATTTCATGATTGGCAGCATATTTTACTCTACTTTTATAACTTGCATTTTCTTCTTTATGACATTATCAGTTGCCTGAAATGTATGAAATGTCGCACCAAATGTTGCACCACTTTTATTTCCGCACTTTTTTTTTTTTAGGGGGGTGGGGGATGTTTTTGCTCCATCTATTGATTAGAGTATAGCTGTGCAAAAATATAGTGACTTTTGAAAATAAACCATCACTCACCTTCCTGGGTTCCCGCGGAGGGCCACTACAGCTGATCGGTCCTCTGGTCCATCTTCATACTTCCATCACATGGCGCTCAGCCTAACGCCTGCCGACGCGATGTTCTGCCTCGGCCCGGGCAGGACGTAGCAGGAATACTCTGCACCAGAGTACTCCTTTAAAGGCTGTTCATCTCAGTTTGCATTTTAGAAATAGACAGTTTTAGTAAATCTGGGCCATTGTGCTTTTGAAATTTATTTCATATGATCTGGATGGAAAATCTGTATCAAAGTTCGCACAACATGGTGTGATTTGTTTCACATGTATGGCTTTACATATAAATATTCTATTGTGAATTTTGTGCAGCTGAATTTCCTGCAGACCCATTGACATTAATTGGTAACAACATGCTCTGCTGCGGATTATGTCCGTGGGGACCCTGACTGTACATTATTCATCTTGTCAAAAGTACAAGAATCCTGACATCAGTAAAGATTTTTTGGGATCTGTTGAAAAACAGATCTATCATGGCTCTATTGAGAATGGAACCCAGGACACTAGTGTTAATCCATATTTCTATGTATGTAGAAAAAAAATTAGCTTTTTTTTTTTTTTTATAACAGAACATGTTTTTGGCGATCATCAGTGAAAGCTACTCAGAATCCAAAACTGATATGGCGCAGCAAAAGAGTGAAATGGAAATGGCTGACCTTATTAAAAAGGTAAGATTTATTACATTAGTCACAGTCATGGTACTCCAGTGTAGTTTCTAGGAAATCTCGCACTCCTCTGTACACTGTTCAGAATCAGATACAAAAGTTGGAATGACTGGCATACCAACAGACCTCTGTAACTAGTAAGTTTCACCATTAACAGCACCACAGAATGTATAACATATAGGGGGGAAAAGAACAAAAATGATGAGACTGTCCCGCAGTCTGCACAAATTGTTGGATTCCTTATTTTTCAAAGAGAAAATCGTCCATGAATCTCCAATCATCCAACTCAATTCAGAAGAGTTTGGTAAAAATTTATTTTTGTAACTAGTCTTTAAAATATAATGTTTTAGGTTATAGGGTTTCAGGTGTTAAAGAGGTAGTCCAGTATAAAAAAAAAAAAAATATCCCCTTATCGCAGGATGGGGGATAAGTGTCAGATTGCGGGGTGTCCAACCACTGGGACCTCTTTGATCTTCCGCCCAACGCCCCGGCTCTCTGCATGAATGCAGTGTGTCGACCACGGCACAAAGCTGTGGCCGACACATCCCCCTCCATGCAACCTTATAGGAGAGAGCCGGAAATACCTGAACGCTGTATCTCCAGGTTTCCCATAGAGATGCATGGAAAGGGCAGATAGGAGATACAGTGATGGCCGTAAATGTTAGCACCCCTGAAATATTTCAAGAAAATGAAGTATTTCTCACAGAAAAGGATTGAAGTAACACGTTTTGCTATACACGTGTTTATTCCCTTTGCGTGTATTGGAACTAAACCAAAAAAGGAGGAAAAAAAGAAAATTGGACATAATGTCACACCAAACTCCAAAAATGGGCTGGACAAAAGGATTGGCACCCTTAACTTAATATTTGGTTGCACATGTTTTGGAAAAAATAACTGAAATCAGTCGCTTCCTATAACCATCAATAAGCTCCTTACACCTCTCAGCCGGAATGTTGGATCACTCTTCCTTTGCAAACTGCCCCAAATCTCTTTTATTGGAAGGGTGCCTTTTCCCAACAACCATTTTAAGATCTTTCCACAGGAATATGGGATTTAGATCTGGACTCTTCAGAACTCTCCAGCGCTTTGTTGCCATCCATTTCTGGGTACTTTTTGACATATGTTTGGGGTCATTGTCCTGCTGGAAGACTCAAGATCTCGGACGCAAACCGAGCTTACTGACACTGGGTTGTACAGTGCAACCCAAAATTAGTTGGTAAATCTCAGATTTCATGATGCCTTGTACACATTCAAGGCACCCTGTGCCAGAGGCAGCAAGACAACCCCAAAACATCATTGAACCTCCACCATATTTCACTGTAAGTACTGTGTTCTTTTCTTTTTAGGCCTCATTCTGTTTTCGGTAAACAGTAGAATGATTTGCTTTGCCAAAAAGCCCTATCTTGGTCTCATCTGTCCACAAGATGTTTTCCCAGAAGGATTTTGGCTTACTCAAGTTCATTTTGGCAAAATGTAGTCTTGCTTTTTTATGTCTGTGTCAGCAGTGGGGTCCTCCTGGATCTCCTGCCATAGCGTTTCATTTCATTTAAATGTCGACGGATAGTCCGTGCTAACACTGATGCTCCCTGAGCCTGCAGGACAGCTTGAATATCTTTTGGAACTTGTTTGGGGCTGCTTATCCACCATCCGGACTATCCTGCGTTGACACCATTCATCAATTTTTCTCTTCCGTCCATGCCCAGGGAGATTAGCTACAGTGCCATGGGTTGCAAACTTCTTGATAATGTTGCACACTGTGGACAAAGGCAAATCTAGATCTCTAAAGATGGACTTGTAACCTTGAGATCCTTCAAGTCCTCAGACAGTTCTCTTCTCTTTCTATTGTCCATGCTTAGTGTGGCACACACAGGCAAAAAATGCAAAGACTAAGTGAACTTCTCTCCTTTTTTTTATCTGCTTTCAGGTGTTATTTTTATATTGCCCACACCTGTTACTTGCCCCAGGTGAGTTTCAAGGAGCATCACATGCTTAAAACAATCTTACGTTTCCACAATTTTGAAAGGGTGCCAATAATTTTGTCCAGACCATTTTTGGAGTTTGATATGACATTATGTCCAATTTGCTTTTTTTCCTCCCTTTTTTTGGTTTAGTTCCAAAACACCCAAAGGGAATCAACATGTGTATAGCAAAACAAGTGTTACTGCAATCTTTTCTGTGAGAAATACTTCATTTTGTAGAAAAATTTCAGGGGTGCCAACATTTACGACCATGTAAGATACCATGGCCCAGATTTACCAATCTGCCTAAAACCAAAAATGTCTGGTTTTTACCATAACAACCAATCACAACTCAGCTTTTATTTTACTAGAGCATGTTAAGATTTGAAAGCTGAGCTGTGATAATGTGATAAATATAATATGAAAAACTCAGAATTTCCCTATAGAGTTGTGATTGAGGTTGACAGTCAGTATATTGTCAATCTCTGATCTTGTGGTTGATGTCCATCAGGACTCCAGGATCACCATTTAAACACAGGAAAAAAGAACTCTTAGTAGCTCATTATTACAGTTCCACCTAGTGGTTGTAAATATGAATATTCTCAAAAGATATGACTAAATAAAAACAATATATAGATGTTTTACTATCCACAATAATTACATCCACGTATCTGATATCTATAGACTAGAAAAAAAATATCTCTGTAATCTTTTAAGTTAACACCACTAACACATGCCCTCTCCTGTCATTATGGAAGGAAATATATAATTTATTGTTCCACAGGGTTGCAGTAAAGCAATGGTGAAACTAAAACTCAAGAAAACTGCAGTGGATGATATATCGGAGAGCCTCCGACAAGGAGGGGGAAAGCTGAATTTTGATGAACTACGTCAAGATTTAAAAGGGTAAGATTACGAACTCTGAAATCCACTTACTGATGTTAGTGTGTGTTTTTTGTATGTTAATAGACATTTTAGTGTAGAGTGTTCCTAGTTTGGATTCTATTGGAATTTTGAAGTTTTGTTAAAAAAAAAAAAAAAATTTGAAACTTCTTTCTTGATCGCTTCAGGAAGGGACACAGGAACCATGTTGCTGCCACTGGGAGGCTGACACTAAGGAAAAAAGTTGGCTCCTCCACTGACAGTTTAAGCTAAATGTCAGTAGGAGACGAACACAGTTCCTAGTTAGTATGTCTAGTTGGGGCTATTTTTTTCTCCTTTACAGGTTTCAGGGCAACAGGTCTCCCTGAAACCCCATATGCTAGAAAGGAGCACAGTCCGCCTAGAGGGTGCAGTTCCCTCCTTTTCCTACATCACCCTATAAGATTCATGTGTGCTGGGGGCTCAGTGTGGTGTACTAAACTAGTCTGAAGGCCCTCAGCTTCTCAGGCACAGTCTTATGTAGAATTACTTCATTGGTTCAGTTACAACAGGGGTAAAATTTACAGAAGAGTGCAGTGTTTGCTGTTTTCAGTTCATACACAGGTTTCAAACAGGCAGTACACTTACTGTTGCACAGCCCGCCTGCGTAACTCCCTGACCGCGGTGTCTACATGTGCGGCTCGCGGGCAGGCGTCTTTATTGGGCCTTCCTCCCAGCCGCAAGCCATGCAGCTCACGGGGAAGTCAGACACTGCAGCCGGCAGGTAGCCTATTATTTTAGCCCCCCATCCGCCGCGTTCTGTACAGGAGCACAGTCCGTACCGTTTGGGATCATAGTGACCCTCCTCCTGCTCACTCACTGGTCCTGTGGTTGTGCAGTGTGCTTCAGGGGGTCATCCCTCTGCTAATGCCATTTCCCGGGTATTGGCTGTTCCCCACAGTGAGGCCCCCTGGCAATAACGTGGGTCGTTGTGGACACCTCCTCTTTTTTCTTCTCATGGATCCTTAGCCTGTGCGCAGCTCCTCTCTTCGGGGACACAGGAACCTTGGTGAGCTCTGTACATGTTGTCGGACTCCTTGTCTAGCCATTTTGTTTCCATGTCTGATACCAGATCCAACGCTCCTATACATCAGGCAGCCCTTGCCTTGGTTACCTACTATTCCTGTGCCGTTTCTGAGCTGCCTCGGCCTGGGCATTATCCCTGTCACAGTCTTCTCTCTTACATGGCGTGGATCTCTCAGGCCATGGTTTCCATCCTGGATCGTTCTGTCCCGCCACCTTCTTGGGCCGACACTACAGGGTCACTTGATCAAGTAGGCCGCCGTCCACCCCGCAAGCCTCCTAAGGTTTTATCCTCTGTGCCTTCCCGGCCTGATCCTGGTCCCCAGGTGAGCTGGCAAGCTCTGAGTCTGATCCTACCTTGGATGTGGAGGAGTCTTCTCGCATGACTAATATGGTGGACAGCCTAGTCAGGGCTATCAAGGACACCTTTCTTCTGCAGTCTCCTCATGCTGCTCTCGTCGACCTCCAAAGGTCTTGACAAGCTCCTGGATGCAGCTTGGAAGCACCCGGAAAAACTTTTCTGTAGAGCGAAGAGGCTACATGCCCTCTTCCCTTTCGCCAAGGATCTCTCTTCCCTCAGTGGATGCCCCAGTGTCTCGCTTATCATGGCCCACTACTCTTCTCCTGTCAGATGAGGCTTTGTTAAGGATTCATCAGACAGGCGTATCGAGGCCTGGAACGCTGACACTGTAATATAATAAAGTACTTCACACCACACAGTTATCTCTTTTTCTTATGTCGTTTTTAGTGTTGTTTCTTCATAAAAGACAGTACAGTCCATATGTATCAAAAATATGTATAAAACACGTAAACTTCACCCAAGGTGCACAGCTAAGCGTGTCAGACACTCATCGCTTGCCGAAATAGTTTCACCCACTTTTGGGCATTATACGTTTCTCATGAAGGAGACAGCAGCTCAGACTCCATAGAACACAGACTATATTACGTGGACTATGTGGAGAGAGAGCCTCCGATACTATTCACACACACACCCGGGTGCTAATGGGTCATTTCTATTTATATGCTGGAATGCTGACTCCACCTCTCAGCACACCTCTTTGGTGGTCACTTATTCAGTAAGCGGCTTGATGAAATCATCTCTGAGGCCACCGGCGCCAAGAGTTTCCCGCTCCCATCAATCCAGCCCTCTGTGCAAGACTTTCGTCCTCTTCAGTCCTTCGTCTCTGGCCACACAGACAAGCCAGCTGTGTCCCCTGAATGGTAGGCTCCATCCTCTGCACTTGGAAGTCCAGGCCCAAGTCCTGATATTTTGCTTCCCACAAGACCTCCACTACCTGAAGGGGCACCCCGCCCTAGTTTCTCCTTCATGTGGGTGGTCCTCTCTCTCTTTTTTGGGACCTGTGGTTATCACAGGTGCAGGACTCTTGGGTTTGAGACATGGTTTTGCTGGGCCACAAAATAGAATTTTCTCCTTTTTCCCTGGATGGTTTCTTTTGGTCCAGTCCCCTGCGTTCTCCTTGTCTTGCCGCAGACTTCCAGGCCACGCTCTGCTCCCTGATGCTTCAACATGTGATAGTACTGGTACCTCCTCAGGAACATTTTTCCAGTTTCTATTCCAACATCTTTGTGTTACCGAAGGAGGACTGTTCTGTTCTCCTCATATTCTATCTCAAGTGTCTCAACCGTCCTTTACGCCAGCTTCATTTCTGCATGGAGTCTCTGCGGGCAGTGATCGATCCATGGAATTAGGTAAATGTATTTCTTCTGTGGGCATTCAGGATGCGTATTTACACATGTTCATCTTCCTGGCTCACCAGCAGTTTCCTCCGTACATGCAGTACCTGTGGGACACTTCTAATTTGTGGCCCACCCGTTCGGGCTGGCTACAGCTCTTCGTGTGTTCACGAAGCTCCTGGTGGCTATCCTCCGCTCGTAGGGAGTGTCATTCGTCCCATACGCCATCCTGCATGCAGGACCTGGAGGGCCTTCATATCACCCTCCAGATGCTTTCTCAATTCGGGTGGATCATGAATTCTGCAAAGTACAATCTGTCCCCCTCTCAGTCCTTAGTTATCCTGGGACTCTGCTTCAGTACAGCTTTGGCCTGAGTTTTTCTGCCTCCCAGACCTCTGGGGTCAAGTTTCTCCATCCAGCTTGTCCTGTCATCTTTCCCTTTGCATGCAAATGCTGGGCAGAATGGTGGCGTCCATGGAGGCAGTCCCCTTTGTTGGGAGGCGGATTTTTATGAGCAGCACAATAATGGAATGGTGAGTGGTTGCTTCACCCAGAGGTCTTTGCCCAGATCTGCAACTGCTAGTGGACGTGGACCTGATAGCATCATGGCTCAACTGCAAGGTTCCTCGTTTTTTTTTCTAGGACCTGATACCCTTTGGCGGCAAACACTCTTTCGATTCAGTGGTCCAGCTTCTCCCTCCCCTACCTGTGCACAAGATCATGGCAGAGGGTGTCCCAGTCATCCTCATGGCTCCGGATTGGCCCAGACATGCATAGTGCGGGGATATAGTCAATCTCTTCACAGAAGCCCCCTTACGGCTCCCAGACCACCCAACCTTCTTTCTTTAGGGTCCTCCCTGCCTTTCAAATTCTCTTTTGCTTCATTTAATGGTGTGGCTGTTTAAAACCACATTTTTGTAGGCCCTTCTCCGACCGGGTCGTCCACACCATGATCCATGCTTTCTTTCAACCAGGATCTATTACCATTATTGGCGTGCTTACTTCTGGGGGTGTGAGGATTGTGGTTTTCTCTGAAATTTTTTTCCTTGCCTAATCTTCTAGCTTTTCTGCAGTTGTATCTGGAGGAGCGTCTTGCTCTAAGTTCTCTCAAAGGGCAGGTTTCTGTGCTCTCCATTCTTTTTCAAAGACCTCTTTTGCCCAATTCTCATGTGTATAACTTCATGCAAGGCGTTGCTCTTGAGGTACCTTACTATCGTTCTCCCACTCTTGCTAGTGACCTCAACTTTGTGCTAGATGGCCTTACAAGACTTTCCCTTCAAGCCTTCCTGGGAGGTTTCTCTCCTCGAAGGTGGCTTTCCTCTCTCTTGTTGCTCTACCTTTCCTTTGTCCTGTCCTTCCTTTCGAAGGCCTTGTCTTCCTTCCGAAGGTCATGTCTTCCATTTAACTGAATGAGGACATTGTCCTCTCTTCTTTCTGCCCTGCTCCTTCCTGTCCCTGGGAGTGTTCTCTTTACAGGTTGAATGTGCTGCGTGCTATTCGTGCTTACCTGTCTCTCACTTTGTCCTTCAGGTGCTCCGAGTCTCTCTATGTTCTTCCACAGAATATCACCACAGTTTCCGCCTCTCAAAGGCGACCATTTCTTGTTGGATCCAATCTACCATCTCTGAGGCCTACCTCTGCAAGGGGAAGACTCTCCCCTTTCGGGTCACGGCACACTCCACATGGTCCGTGGGGGCATCCTTGGCGCTTTATCACAGTATTTGGGGCCTTGAGATGTGCATGGCCGTTACTTGGTCTTTGCATACCTTTTCATGCTTCTATAGCATGCATACATATGCTTTGGCAGACTCGTATTTGTGCTGTAAAGTTCTTCAGGCGGCAGTGTCTCAGTCTTCTGTTTGACCTTCTTTTCTCTGGTGGCTGGTTTTCTACCCACCCCAGGGACTGCTTGTGGGATGTCCCATGGTTCCTGTGTCCCCAATGAAGAGACCAAGTAAAGTGAATTTTTTGTACTCGCTGTAAAATTCCTTTCTCTTAGCCCTCATTGAGGGCACAGCCCCCTCCCATTTAACGGTGCCTTGCCAGGTTGTTTGTTTACCCGCTGGCAGTGTTTCTTTCAGGTTTTTATTTTTGTCTGGTCTTTTTCGGACAACTTTACTGGTTTGTTTGGCTTCTCCTACTGCTCTGTGACCAATAGATTAGCTCAGTGCCGGTGGGCGGGTATATCCTACCAAGGAGGAGCCAACTTTTTTTCCCTTAGTGGCAGCCTCCTAGTGGCAGCAGCATATTATCATGGTTACTTTGTCCCCCTCCAGTGAAGGCTACAAGAAAGGGATTATTTAAACATGTAATACTTCATGTGACACTTCACTCATCGTGACTTTTAAGCTTGGAGAATTGACTAGTGTATGGGAAGGGACCTGTAGTGTCTTTATTCAAAAATGTAGGCAAATTAAAGAACCACACATACTTATGTTTGTAAGAATTTAATTTAACTGCTGACTAAAATACACCCACAGAGCTCTCGTTTTTAGTACAGGGCAACAATTCTCTGTTCTTTTATACTGATATATTTATCTCAGCTGCTTGTGTATTTAAGAAGTTTTCAGAATTTGGCAATTTTTATTTACCGTATTTATCGGGGTATACCACGCACCGGCCTATAACACGCACCCTCATTTTACCAAGGATATTTGGGTAAAAAAAGTTTTTTACCCAAATATCCATGGTAAAATGAGGGTGCGTGTGTGCGCGCGTGTATACCCCGATACACCCCCAGGAAAGGCAGGGGGAGAGAGGCCGTCACTGCCCGCTTCTCTCCCCCTGCCTTTCCTGGGGTCTAGATCCCTGGTGCCGGCCCTTCTCTCCCCCTGGCTATCGGCGCCGCTGCCCGTTCTGTCCCCCTGACTATCGGTGCCGGTCCCATTGCCGGCGCCGATAGCCAGGGGGAGAGAAGGGGCAGCGGCACCCATTGCCGGCGCCGCTGCCCCGTTGCCTCCCCCCATCCCCGGTGGCATAATTACCTGTTGCCGGGGTCGGGTCCGGGCTGCTGTAGGCCTCCGTCGTGCGTCCCCAGCGTCGTTGCTATGCACTGCACGGCGCGGTGCATGACGTCAGTGCGCCGCGCCGTGCATAGCAACGACGCAGGGGACGCACACCGGAGCCCTGCAGCAGCGCGGACCCGACCCTGGCAACAGGTAATTATGCCACCGGGGATGGGGGGAGGCAACGGGGCAGCGGCGCCGGCAATGGGTGCCGCTGCCCCTTCTCTCCCCCTGGCTTTCGGCGCCGCTTCTCTCCCCCTGGCTATCGGCGCCGGCACCGATAGTCAGGGGGACAGAACGGGCAGCGGCGCCGATAGCCAGGGGGAGAGAAGGGCCGGCAACAGTGCTCTAGACCCCAGGAAAGGCAGGGGGAGAGAAGCGGGCAGCGACGGTGTGTGTTATACGCCGATATATACGGTATACACAAAGTTGGTGATAAGTGTCTGGGGTCTCAGTACCCTTACCCCAGTAACCCCTGTTGAAATAGAGCATCGCTTGAGTATGTGCAGTATGTACAGTTCTTAGCTTTTTTTCCACAGTCCCATAGATTTAAATGAGGGGCAGGTTTTGATTGTTTTGAAGCAGAAAAAGTAACAGTCATAGAAAAGAGAATACATAGACATGAGTTACAGCATGAACTTCTGCATCAAAATACATGTCAATACTGGCATGACAGGAATCAATAACACATAGTAATCCTAATAAAACCAGATAGGCAACCTCAAACTAAGAGAACATGTGCTTCTGCAAGTGCAACAGTAAGATTGCATGGTATCCTGGGAAGGAATTATTGATGAACAGCGTCCACTGCTTCCAGTGTGGAGTCAAGTAGTTAACATATAGCACCCATATTGAATACAGAGGGTCAGTGGGGTGTTCTATGTACAGAGAGAAGGAAATAAACCAGTTTCCCTAAATAATTTGGGAAAACCTTTTTAATAAAAAAAAAAAATAATAATAATAATTGCACTGTAACTTTATATTTTTAGTATATTAGAAAAATATCCAGACCATTCATACATTTTGGTTTCTAGGGGAAACAAAACTGTAAAACTAGGTGCATGATAAAACTTGTTGGTTTTTGAAGTTTAGCCATGTCTAATGTTAGCATTCCTCTTATAAAGCATATAAATTTTTCTTCCAGAAAAGGCCATACTGATGCAGAAATTGAGGCAATTTTTGCAAAATATGACCAAGATGGGGACCAGGAACTCACAGAACATGAACATCAACAGATGCGGGATGATCTAGAGAAAGAGAGGGTGAGCTTGAGATGTGGTTTTGTTGTCTTGCACTTGCTTGTGCAACATTATCAGAATAGGAGTGTCTCCTGCATTACAGCTACTCTTACTTCTTAACAAATCTCTTCCATTTATGAGCAGTATAGGCTCTCCAGAAGGGAAGCACACACAGACAACTCAAGGTAGGCTAATGCAAAGGGATCAGGCCCCACAGACTGAAGCAGAGAATACGCCTGTGTCAATGGCTTAGATAGATCAGTGATACCCAGGAGCAACTCCACATCAGAAAATGCAGGGGTCACATCAAGAGGGCCAAATTGTGCCAGGACCGCATGTCACAGTTGAAGATACCGAAAATGGGCACTCCGCGGGACATTAAAACGGTCACATATTTCTTGAAATGAAGGAAAAGAGGGAAAATCCCCAAATAAATGCACAGCAAACTTGACTTCATGTGAACTCCAAAAGCCAGTTAACTCCAACTCCTGCAGGTGCTAAAAATGAGGGTTCCCCCACAGAGGTGCCCTGGGAGATAACGCCGGCCATACCGCAGCCACAGTTCTATTAGGAGACAACAACTTAGCATCAGGAGTATAGAGCGCCTGCCAAAGCCGTAGATATATTAGAGAGATCCATGTCGATCCACCAGGCGGCGTACACAAGCTGGGACGCTAAGAAATTATTATACATATTTGGAGCAGCAAGACCACCCCATTTCTTCAAAACCTGCAGCAATGCCTTACCCAGTCGTGGAGGTTTATCTTGCCAAAAGAAGGATCTCATGAGATTACTAAGCTGACGGAGCTGGAGGCCGCCTCAGAACTACACAGGGTGCAGGTGTTATAATTGTGGACCTGAGGAAGGCGCCAGCGAGCGCCGAAACGCGTTGTCCTGTTTTTACTGTCTTGACTTCTTTTGTCAATAAAAGTTAGTCCTGCATAAGTGCTGGCTCACACCGTTTCTTGACTCCAACCTTCGCCATCTGACAGCAGCGCTCTCAACATACCCCCCATTTTTACTCCTCCTACTTTGTAAGCTTAATAAAGAATTTCTTGGGAGGAATCACAGGGGAAAGGTGAAATGGATATAAAAACTTAGGGATATATATCATTTTAAAGATATTAATCCTGCCCGCTAATGATAAGGGTAAAGACGACCAAGCCAGCAGCATCCCCTTAGACATAGAGAAACCTCCACCCCCAAATACTTAAACCAAGTGACCACCTGGAGACAATTGGAAAGAGAGGGTGGAAGAACAGCAGCCACTGATGAAGGCATCAGAGATGACTTTGACCAGTTGACCCGCAGGCCCAAAAAAGAGCCAAACAGTTCAATAAGATCAAATAATACCCTCAAGGAGCCCTCGACATCAGCGAGATAGACTAAAGTACCATCCACATACATGGACACCCTCTCCTCCAAGGGTCCCCCGGCTTATCTCACGTATAGAAGGGTAAGCTCGGATGGCCGCCTCCAGGGGTTCCACAACCAGGGCAAACAAAAAGGAGGACAGCGGGCACCCTTGACGTGTACCTCTACTCATCTGAAATGATTCAGAGACATCCAGATTCGTATGTATCCTAGCCCTAGTGCTGTCATACAGCAACTTCACCCACACCCAAAACTTGGGGCCAAACTGAAGAACCAGCAACAAGCACCAAAGGTAAGATCACTAAACGGAATCAAAAGCCTTGTAAACATCTAAGCTAACAACATATCCCTGAGAATCTTCGCCCTCAGCCGCAGCAATATTAAGTTGCAATCGCTTGACATTAATATGCGTTGCCCTACCCGACATAAACCCTGTCTGGTCAGGATGAACAACAGTAGTGATGACCCCCCTAAGCCAATTCACCAGTATTTTAGCCAGGCTCTTCATATCAACATTAAGTAGAAAAATGGGGCGATAGGAATCTGGCATAGTCTGATCCTTACCTGGCTAAGGAAGAACTACAATCAGAGCCTCCCTCACGGAGTCGGGCAACCTTCCAGTCTCGGAGGCAATGCTAAATAGATTCAGCATAATGGGGACGTAGTGAAGTAGTTTTGACAAAAAACGGTCTCAGAGGAGCTCCAGGAGGGGGGACCTACCTGGCACCCTATGTGCCCTCTCCACAGTAAGTTGAAAAGGTATTAGCCAGCAGAATGTCCTTAAGCCACGACTCCAAGAACGCCACAGGATCTGAACCCTCCGCTTTTTCTGGAAGGCCCACCAGGCGTATATTATTGCGCCTGAGACGATTTTCCATGTCATCAGCCCGATCAAGGACACCCCGAACCTGCCGTTGTAAAGAAGCCACCGGCAGAGGCTGCAGAGTATGCTCAACCATCGAGACCTGGTACTCGACCTCCTCAGTGCGCTCCCATATTTTTTGCGTCTCGTGGCGAAGAATCACAAACTCTTGAACGAAGTTCATCCACCTTTAGAGAACATCAAAGTTTGACAGGAGGTAAAAGCTGCTAATAATTCTGTGAACTTCTGGTCAATGAAGGCAGCAGGACAAGCAGTATTTTGAGGAGAACAGCCTCGTCCAGAACTAGGAGAGCAAGCAAACATGGAGGAAGAAGGCTCCGGAGACTCCCAGCTCCTCCGGAGGCTTGGAGAACTGACTGAGAGCCTGGCCACATGAGCAGAAATATTGGTGAAAAGAGGCGTAGGCACAGAGGAGTCCCTTCTAGAGTGACCGCTGGCCTGAGAATGTCCCTCGTCCGAGGACACCTCATCCTCCGTGTATTGCCTGGCAGCCTCAACGGCCTGTTTAGTTTTTTACAGTAGTAATATAAGGGAAAGTCACTGGGCGCACCCCAGACATTCAATTCAGGGGGCTTAGTACATCCCACAGATGGGATATTCACAGTGCACACCATAGTAGCAGTTCTTCTTAGTAAAGCACCACAAGTCACAGCAGAAGTTGTAGAGCACACCCACAGAAGAAGGCCGAGCAGGTGCCGTACCAATAGGCTCAGCAATATTCACTGACTAACAGCAGAGGATAGGATATTCACAGCACACTCCACAGATGAAGTCTGCTCAGGTATAGCGCCACAAGTCACAGTAGTACTCACGGTCAAGCGGCAGCAGACGGGATATTCACAGCAGACATCAGAAACTCAGTCCTTTAAAGGTGGAGCACCAGAAGTCACAGCAATACTTGTGGACAGGCAGCGGTAGATATTCCCAGCGCACACCACAGATGCATTCCTTAAAGGTGTAGCACCACAAGTCACAGCAGCACCCCCAGGAAAGCAGCAGCAGATGGGATATTTACAGTGCACACCACAGATGGAGAAGTTTCAGGTGTAGCACCACCGCAGTACTCAGGACCAGACGGCAGCTGATGGGATATTCAAAGTGCCACATGCCACTGCTTCTCAGCAGGAGCTCCACAAGTATAAGCAGTATGCAGCAGTGTTTGGCTGTAGAGGGGTGGCAAACAGCTGCACTCCAGAAGACAATATTAGGAGGCAGAGTACCAGAGGGCCCAGTCAGCAGAACACAGTCCCTCAGCAGTGGATCATTTCTCAATCGGGGCAGCTGTCAGGGTCTACAATAAAGGACACCAGGGAGGCACCGCACAGTCCAGCAGCTCACACAGTGCTCCGGTGCAGCAGGCAGCTCTGGCCAGCCAGGTCCTAACAGATGAGGCCTCCGTCCCACCACACAGCCCGATCCGCTGGAGGTACTATGGTGATGGAGCTGACCCGCCAACGAAGGAGGACCATAGCGGCCCCTCCACTGCAGAAGCTCCAAAGGGGATCACAGGGCCTGCGTCCAGCCCATTACCTGCACTCCGCTCCCTCTCAGCCACCAGAGGGCACCTCCGCTACCGGACCAGGCCCAGCTACCACGGCTCACCGTTCCGCCACCAGGACCTTCAGCCGCCCGCAACTGCCACCCGAAGCACCAGCAGAGGACCAGACACCGCTGGGGTCAATCAGGCAAGTCCACTCAGGATTATTAGCACAGGATAAGAAGAGCCAGACCGAAGTGTGCTCGCCATGCAGGCCACGCTTTGAGTATAGGCTCTAATATGTTAAAATATTCTGTGGAGTTTTAGAGCCGTGTTAACAGCCTGCTGAACGCATCTGTGTATCACAGTTATACACTTTTGATTTACTACTTTAAAAAAAAAAAAATGGTGCTAGTTTTAAGGTAAATGTTACTTTTTTTTCATTAAAAATGGTTTTATTAAATAAACATGAAAAAGAGCTATACATACTTGGTATTTATCATACTGATAAACAGTGCAACATTTTAATTGTGAACTAAGAATGGCAGAATAATTTTTTTCCTCCATTCCCCAGAAACAGTTAACCCCTTAGGGCTAACTCCAGTGGCAAACATAATTTATTTTTTTTTTCATATCAACTGGCTCCAGAAAGAAATATCAACTGGCTACAGATATGTAAATTACTTCTATTAAAAAATCTTAACTCTTCTAGTACTTCTCAGCTGCTGAATACTACAGAGGAAGTTGTATAGTTCTCTTCTGTTTGACTACAGTGCTCTGCTTCCACCTCTGTCCATGTCAGGAACTGTCCAGATTAGGAGCAAATTCCCTCCTGCTCTGGACAGTTCCTGACACGGACAGAGGTGTCATCAGAGAGCACTGTGGTCAGACTGGAAAGAACAACTCAACTTCCTCTCCAGTATACAGCAGCTGATAAGTACTGGAAGATTTTTTTTATGGAAGTAATGTACAAATCTGTTTAATTTTCTGGCACCAGTTGATTTGAAAAAAAAAAAAAATGTTTCCACTGGGGTACCCCTTTAAAGGAGTAGTGAAGTGGTGAAAAACGTATCCCCTATCCTAAGGGCCCCCCGCGATCTCCTGTGCGGGACCCCAACAGCCCGCGGGTAGGGGGCGTGTTGACCACTGCACGAAGCTGCGGCTGACAGGCCCCCTCAATACAACTCTATGACAGAGCCGGAGTGCTGCCTTTGGCAATCTCCGGCTCTGCCGTAGAGTTGTATTGAGGGGGTGTGTCAGCCGCTGCTTTGTGCGGTGGTCAACACGCGCTATCTGGCCAGCAAGCTGGGGCCCCGCACAGAGAGATCTTGGTCGGACCCCCCGCGATCTGAAACTTATCCCCTATCCTTAGGATAGGGGATATACATTTTTCACCCCTGGACTACCCCTTTTAAGGACCGGTCATTTAGCGAATTTTTCTTCATTATGGACAAAAGCTGTTTTACGTTTTCTATATATTTGGTTTAGTTGTCATTTTCTTTTTTCATGTAATGTACCCACATACATTTTATATTTCTTTTTCTTGTGACATATTGTACTTCTATATTTGTTGATACATGCAGTGATTTTTGTGGAAAAACTCGAAAAAATGTTGGAAAATGTGAAAGTTTTTGGTGTTTTCACATTTTTTATGGCATTCTCTGTGGGTAGGTATCAAGGCGATACCCAATTTATATAGCATTTTATGTGTTTTCCTTTTTACAGCATTCACCATACAAGATAATTAACATTATTGTTTCATAGTACAAGTCGTTACAAATGTGGCAATACCTATTTGTTTTTTTAATAATACAGGGCTTTATTGGGAAAGAGGCCTCTATTTTTTTACACTTTATTTATTGAAAACCATTTTGTTTTTATTCTTTTTACCTGTTATACTATATTGCAGTACATCTGTACTGTTGCACAGCATAACTGTCAGTATTATACTGATACTCAGCCTGTGAGATTGTGCCTATGGCTGGACCTCACAGGCTGCTGTCAAGCGGCATCAGCTGGCTGACTGCTGCCGTGACAACAATTGGGACTCTATGGGGGACAGGTCCTATAAATTTCATGGTCAGTACTGACTACGGCATCTATAGGGTTAACGGTGCTGAGATTGATGCTGACAGAGCAGAGAAAGCTTGGATCCCTCACATGTCACCTACAACATGTTTTTGTGTGATGAACCTGATTAAAGGGGTATTGTGTCAGAATTTTTTTTTTTAATACAAAGATGCCCATGCTGTCTGTTTTCCATTAAAAAACATTAACAACAAACCTTACTTTGCACATGTCTCCGATATCGCTGTTTCGGTCTCTGGTATGATAATCTTCCTGGTGTCTAGAGTTGATGCATCACAATGCTTGGCTGAGCAGAAATGAGCCCCAGCCCCAGGAAGAAGCCTAGAACGGGGTTAAATGCAGCTTGATCACAGTAGTAGCTTCATAACAAAAATGGGCTACACATACTGTGAGACTTAGTACAGAAGCATGGAGATGAGGCCTTATGTCCTTTTATAAACATCCCTATGTTTTGTTTAGACAGGGATTATGGTCTACTATTGATAAAGTCATGTGATGTGAGTCAAGATGCACCTAAAGTATCATATTTATGTATGATAAACTCCAGGAGTAATTGATTACGGCCTTACTAGGGAAACAGAAGAGGTTAGTATATCAATAAATAGAGAAAACTGTTTCAGATGACCACAGAGAGGAGCAGATCTTATTGAAAGAGGTTTGACCGTGTATAGAAAGTGTTAGAAATGTCCAGCTTGGCCTTTTACTTTATAACAGTTTGTTTAATAACCTGTCATTCAGGTGTGCAAAAATCATTGCACCATAACATTACCTCACTTATCTGTTTTTACAAGAACACTAAACTTTAAAGGGAATAAGTCATCAGAATAATATGGCAGATTCTTTTCTGAACTGTTCTTTTAGTCTCCCCATATAGTAAAGTCACTGACCTGGAAAATGCTTGCAGATCACAAGTCCAGAATCCACTAGGTGTGCAAACTTATTCCAGGTCAGTGACCTCACTAGCAAGGCTAAACAGAGGAAAGATGAGCGCTTCTAGAAGGCTTTTTCTAAAACGTCTTTTACATTTCACATATATGAAATTTATATATTGCATATATACTAGCCGCACAGAGGAAAATGTGGGTAGCACTACTGAGCAATAACGTTATGAAGTGGAGATGAAAGACAATATAGAATAAAAGGAGTCCACGTGGAGATAGAAAGTAATGGGGGTGCAAACTGCTGAAAAAAGAAAACAAGTATCATGCTATAAGCAATGAAAAAAGGAAAGTAGATTCACTCACCCAATAAAATCATTTTCTTTATTCAGTTCATTAAAATTAACCTCGCAGGGAGAAGAAACAGGCTGTTTCACGGAATCCCCACTTCCTCTGGCCGTGGACTGTTTCTGGCAACTGTCAGGTTACAGTAGTGGCAACTAGCCACCAAATGCACATTATTTATCTGCAATGCAGACGGTTTAACACTATCATTGGCTTTTCAATGTGTCACAGCCAAGGTTGCTGTGCAGCCCAAGCTTTTAGTGGATAGTAAAAGGGATACTTCAGGGAAAAAAAAATAATACTCAGTTAGTGCTAGATTTGTATTTTTTATACATATTTGTAAATGACTTCTATGGATGCAAGCAGGGTAGGGCTGCACGATTAATCACAAAAGCAATCCATTTGCAAAATTGTTGATGTGCGATTGGGCTGGCCGCAAAATGATGTGAGTATCCCCTATGTAATTTGATTTTGAAATCCCAGCTCAAGATTCAACTCTTGTGTGTGTGTGTGTGTGTGTGTGTGTGTGTGTGTGTGTGTGTGTGTGGCGTCCGCTGCCTCCCACCCGACTCCCTAGTTTGTGTTTTGTGTAATATGGTGCTGGGCCACTGGGGAAACATAAGGAAAAAAAAGAAAAGTGACCTCACACTTACAAACAAGGAATCATGGGATTCATAGTTTAAGGGAACAAACTCGAACAGGATGTAGCCAGTTCACAAAAAGATAGTCTCAGCATTATGGTAATCTCACAACATAGCCATTTAGCCTCAAGACAAGCGCAGATCCTTCCTAAGCATGTCCATTACTGTGTTAAGTACGTACTAAAATCACCTCATGGTGGATAACCCCTTTAATTATGTGCACAGAGTTCTTATTTTAAAGGATCTCAATGAAGAGAGATGGAGAGTTTTTAGGCAAAGCTTACATTGGAACAGCACCAATATAAAGCCTTAATGGCAGATCTTCTTTATTTTCATGATCAGCAATCAGTAGCTGCATGTTTGTTTCCTACAAGGAGGACCTGGAGCTGGACCGGGGCTCTCTGCCTCGCCCCATGAGCAGTCGTAGCTTCCCACGCAGTCTTGATGACTCGGAAGAGGATGATGATGAGGACAGTGGACACAGCTCTCGCAGAAGAGGTAGCAGTTCTAGTTGGGTCTCCTACGAAGAATTTCAAGTGTGAGTACTTGTTTCATCTATTGATGCAGTGATTTACTCTACTTTTATACCCTATAAAAGGCCTAATGTCATAAAGATTATTATCTACCTATATTATAACCACCCGGCCCCTCACTAATCATGAGAGTAGACAGATTGGTTTGACTGTCCGACAAATGAACAGTGCAATGGTTGAGCATGCCCACTACTGCCCCATTTATTCAGGAGACAAGATACCCTGTTCTCATGATCAGTGGTGGCCCCAGAGGTAAGGCCCTCACTGATCAGATACTTTAAAAAAAAAAAAAAAAAACAGCAAATGTTTTTACACTATTTTGTAGCCTCAGGTGCCCTTTCCAACACTAATCTTACCTGTCATTTGTACCATGACAAATGCTCTCTCTGCTAGCAAGACAACACCCTGCTCGATACTGATGCGAAGCAAGGACCCCGAAACATCTGTCTACAGATGGGTAACTCTTCCTTCAAAAGGATATTTTGGCTTGGAAAATGAACCCTAATCTTGTTTTTAATCCATAAAGGAGCACAACATTGACTTGAAGGAACCCCCCAATAGATGCCACCCGAGCACAAGCTCTCTTCCTTCTGGGAAACACTGCTTATTTTCTTTTCCAGAGGAGCGTTGCCTGGGCTGTAAGACTCCACATGAGTTTGATGCTCTTTTCAAGGAGAAACTTGATTTTATCAGTCCCAAATCCATACAGGAAATGTTTGTTCTTCCTCCATCTTATGCCCATCACTTGTACATTTACCTTTACTTTTTATACCAGGCAGCTTCCTCCAATACAGTTTATACAAAGTAGATTTAAGAAAGTTCCTAGACCCGCAGACAGGCCTACTTATATCATAACTTTGATTGTGTTGGACATCTAGAGATTTGCATCTTCTCATGGATCAACCCAATGCCTGCAATGCAGGTGCTGACTGCTTATGCTATAGATGGTGTCATTTTTCCTTTCAGTCTGGTTAGGCGAAATGATCGGATGGAACACTCTATTGGAAGCATTGTGTCCAAAATTGATGCGGTCATTGTTAAATTGGAAGCAATGGAGAGAGCTAAAATGAAGCGCAGAGAGGTCCTGGCAAGACTTCTAGATGGAGTCACAGAGGTATGTATTTCACTGAAGACTTAATTAAAATGCCCCCCAACTTAAGAGAAAATGCCCCCCAAAATTTGTAACCCCATTTCTTCTGAGTATGGAAATACCCCATATGCATTACAATGCTCAGAAGAGGTGTCACATTTGTCTTTTTGAAAAAAAATTTGCTGAAATGGTTTTTGGGGGGCATGTCACATCTAGGAAGCCCCTGTGGTGCCATAACAGCAAAAAAAAAAAAAACACATGGCATACTATTTTGGATACTACACCCCTCAAGGCACATAACAAGGGGTACAGTGATCCTTAACACCCCACAGGTGTTTGACGACTTTCGATAAACAGTCGGATGTGTAAATGAAACATTTTTTTCACTAACATGCTGTTTTTTTCCCCAAATTAACTATTTTTAAAAGAGGTTATAGGAGAAAATGACCCCCAAAATGTGTAACCCCATTTGTTCTGAGTATGGAAATACCCCATATGTGGACGTCAAATGCTCTGCGGGCGCACTACAATGCTCAGAAGAAAAGGAGTTTTTGGAGAGAGAATTTGTTTGGAATGGAAGTCGGAGGCCATGTGCGTTTACAAAGCCCCCATGGTGCCAGAACAGGGGACCCCCCCACATGTGACCCCATTTTGGAAACTACACCCCTCACAGAATTTAATAAGGGGTGCAGTGAGCACTTACACCCCACTGGTGTTTGACAGACTTTTGGAACAGTGGGCTGTGCAAATGAGTCACAAGTGGGGGGGGGGGGGGGTTCCACCGTTCTGGCACCATGGGGGCTTTGTAAACGCACATGGCCTTCAATTCCAGCCAAATTCTTTTTCCAGAAGCCCAATGGCATTCCTTCTCTTCTGAGCCCTGTAGTTCGCCCGCAGAGCACTTAACGTCCACATATGGGGTATTTATATACTCAGAAGAAATGGGGTTACTAATTCTAGGGGGCTTTTTTCCTATTACCCCTTTTGAAAAATTTGGGATAACACCAATATTTTTGTGAAAAAATTAAAAATTTCATTTTCAACAAAAATTCTTCAAACACCTGTGGGGTGTTAAGGCTCACTATACCCATTGTTATGTTCCTTAAGGGGTGTAGTTTCCAAAATGGGGTCACATGTGGGTGTTTTATTTTATTTTTTTTCTTTTATGTCAGAACCACTGTAACCCCTGTGCAAATCACCTCAAGTGTACATGGTGCTCTCACTCCTGAACTTTGTTGTGCACCGCAGAACATTTTACGTCCACATATGGGGTATTTCCGTACTCAGGACAAATTGCGTAACAAATTTTGGGGATCTTTTTTCCCTTTTATCTTTTGTGAAAATAGAAAGTATGGGGCAACACCAGCAAGTTACTAAAAAAAAATTTTGTTTTTTTTTACAATAACATGCTGGATTAGACCCCAACATTACCTTTTCATAAGGTGTAAAAGGAGAAAAAGCCCCCCAAAATTTGTTAGGCAATTTCTCCCGAGTACGGAAATACCCCATATGTGGTCCTAAACTGTTGCCTTGAAATACAACAGGCCTCCAAAGTGAGAGAGCGCCATGCGCATTTGAGGCCAAAATTAGGGATTTACACATGGATGGACATAGGGGTATTCTACGCCAGTGATTCCCAAACAGGGTGCCTCCAGCTGTTGCAAAACTCCCAGCATGCCTGGACAGTTAATGGCTGTCCGGCAATACTGGGAGGAGTTGTTTTACAACAGCTGGAGGCACCCTGTTTGGGAATCACTGGCGTAGAATACCCCTATGTCCAACGGTGCCGTACCTAATGTTTTTCATTTTTAGTTGGGGGGGGCTGTGTTGGGGTATGTGTCTATGTTGTGTTTTACTTTTTATTTTGTGTAGGTGTAGTGTAGTGTTTTTAAGGTACATTCACACGGGCGGGTTCACAGTGAGTTTCCTGCTGCGAGTTTGAGCTGCAGTGGAAAATTTGCTGCATCTCAAACTTGCAGTGCGAAACTCGCTGTAAACCCCCGCCCGTGTGAATGTACCCTGTACATTCATATGGGGGGGGGCGTGGCAAACCTCAAGCTGTTACAAAACTACAACTCCCAGCATGCCCTTTGGCTAACCGAGCATGCTGGGAGTTGTATTTTTGCAACATCTGGAGGGCCGCAGTTTGGGGACCACTCTGCAGTGGTCTTCAATATGTGCTCTTCCAGATGTTGCAAAACTACAACTCTCAGCATGCCCAGACAGTCCAGGCATGCTGGGAGTTGTAGTTCTGTAACATCTGGCCCTTCAGATGTTGTCGAACTACAACTCCCAGCATGCCTGGGCAGTCTGGGCATGCTTGGAGTTGAAGTTTTGCAACATCTGGGGGGCTACAGTTTGGACACCACTACTTAGCGGTCTCCAAACTGTTCTCCTCCAGTTGTTGCAAAACTACAACTCCCAACATGCCCTTCGGCTGTCTGGGCATGCTGGGTGTTGTATTTTTGCAACAACTGGAGGCACACTGGTTGGGAAACATTGTTTCCTAACTCAGTGTTTCCCAACCCGTGCGCCTCCAGCTGTTGCAAAACTATAACTCCCAGCATGTCCAGACAGCCGAATGGCATGCTGGGAGTTGTAGTTTTGCAACAACTGGAGGAGAACAGTTTGGAGACCGCTAAGTAGTGGTGTCCAAACTATAGCCCTCCAGATGTTGCAAAACTTCAACTCCTATCATGTCCAGACTGCCCAGGCATACTGGGAGTTGTAGTTTGGCAACATCTGAAGGGCCAGATGTTACAGGACTACAACTTCCAGCATGCCTGGACTGTCTGGGCATACTGAGAGTTGTAGTTTTGCAACATCTGGAAGAGCACAGATTGGAGACCACTGCACAGTGGTCTCCAAACTGCGGCCATCCAGATGTTGCAAAAATACAACTACCAGCATGCCCGGACAGCCGAAGGCTGTCTGGGCATGCTGGGAGTTGTAGTTTTCAGACTCCTAGAAGCAGCAGTGAAGATCACTTTATGGCGATTTTCACTGCTACCTCCACTTGTCTGCCGCCTCCACGTGTGCCTGCTGCCGGTCCCAATTGCCCCGCCGGTCCCCCCAAAGGTATGTGCCGGGGTCCCCCCACAGCTCCCGGCACCCTGTCCCCCCACTCTGCCCAACTTCTAGGGACGGGCAGAGCGGAAATGCGAAGGGGAACGCATTTTTGCAACAAGTTTTTAAATCGAGCCATAGATTTTTAGTTACACAGTTATCTCCATGTCCTTAAATAGCTCTTCTTTCACTGATTCCAACCAATATGCATTAACAAGATCACATACTAATAAGACTGCTGCTGGCTGCAGAAGAACTTACATTATAGTTTACAACAGTACCCTCTATTTAGCACAGGTATCCAAAGTAGGACCCATCTTGAGGCTGTTGGCGCTGTCACATTGGAAACTTTTCCAGGATATTTATTTACCTGTTGTCCATGACTAACCAATAAACACTGCCTCCATACACATGCTCAACAAACAAAAAAAAATGCAACCCTGATCCCAGGAAAGAATGATTCAAATCCTTCATAAATTACTTTAAGATGCATCTTCTTTTCTGTCTACAAAACCTAATAGTGTCATTTAGATCAACTTTTGTCATGTTACCCAGCTAAGTCAAAGTTGAGTTTGCAAGTCATAGTTGGATTGTGAGTTGTAAGTTGATAAAGTTAGGGCTAGCAAATCCAACCTTTTCACTGCAGTGAAAAGGTCTGATTTGATTGACAGCCAGGGAGTGAGGCACACGCTGCTTCCAACTTCACCGGCTTATCATGCACAAACGCAACGGGTCTCAGGACTGAGCATTATGTCAAAGGTTGTTCTAAATGACAGTAATGCTCTGAGGCCCAGCCACATTGGGGGAGATTTATCAAAACCTGTCCAGAGGAAAAGTTGCCCAGTTGCCCATGGCAACCAATCAGATTTATTCTTTCATTTTTAACAAGGCCTCTGCAAAATTAAAGAAGGGATCTGTTTGGTTGCTATGGGCAACTTGGCAACTTTTCCTCTTCACAGGTTTTGATAACTCTTCCCCATTATATGTCGTGCCCTCTGGGCTGTATGTTAGCATCATATCAAAAAAAGGTGCAAATGGGCCTGATGTGTCGCCAATGGGCCCAAATACTTTGCTAGGCCAAATTTAGTTTAATTGTGAGTACATTTGATCCATTTCCCAAACCTATAAGCTGTTTGAGGGAAACTCAAAAACATGGTCTACCAGCCTGATGTGAAATGTAGCCTTTCATTGTATTAATGCTGCTTAGTGCTGCTAGCATTTACATGAAGTTGGTTTTACAACCTGCTTCCTTTACAATGCATCATTTACTGTTTCATTATGTCATAAAACAAAAGTACATTTCAAACTAAATGAAAATAAACCTAATAACCATATTGGTTACTATAGGTAATCCTTCTACTTTTCCTTGGACTAAGTTTGGTAAATCTGTTATTTGTATCATCGCAGAATTGCTTTCTAAGAATGGGAATTTTTACCCTAAATAAAAACAGAATTCCTCCATTACTGCATCAGTTCATCCTTGTTAATTGTATTTCCCTTACATTTTGAAGTCCTTTCATATTGTGCTGTGCTTTTTCTTTTTAGTCTTATTGTTCTTGTGTCTCTGCCATCTAGGATGAAAGACTTGGTCGTGATAATGAAATGCATAGAGAACAAATGGAGCGCCTGGTGAGAGAAGAATTGGAGAGATGGGAATCTGATGACACTGCTTCTCAAATGAGTCGCTGTTTAGGAACACCTAATGGAACCAATGGCCAGGCACGCTCCAGAAGCTCTCGGCCCCCATCCTCACAGTCTACAGAGGGCCTTGATGGGGGAGGAGTGGCCCCCAGTGTTTCAAATAGCCAGATATAGAGATCTGAATACTGAAGAAGTACTGCATGCCAGGTGGAGGAGGCAGTAAACTACGCCTCTTTAACTTCAGGCCATCAACTTGAGAACTGCAGTTTGCCTTATCCAGATCTGAGCAACTTCTTATTAAATGGTACAACCAAGCACACAATAGTTATGGGGTTATCAGGACAGTACTTTTTCAGCCACCTACCCCGAGTCCCCAGACCACAATGAATATAACATAAGATTTCCATACCCAGTGATCTATAAGTAAACTTACCCAGTATGTACCAGAAATAGTACAGGGCAGGCTGTTTGAGCTGTGGAATGGCCATATGCAATTTAACCCCATCTGACCCATGACAATTATTCTGTCTGGTGAGATGGGGAAGCATACGGGGGGGGGGGGGTTTAAGACAAGACAAACATTTTTGAAACTATTTAAAGTTTTCTTTGGGTGGCTACATGGGATTTGTTCATACAAGCAGTTTTGTAGCAGAGATTTCTGATAGTCCCACATATGACTTTTTTCTAACGCACATGCATTGTTTATGTACATTCAGCTGTATGGAGCTGATGTGCCAGGTGTGAACTTAGAGAGAAACAGTATGGGTTAAACAAATAATTCTGGAAGAGGGTAACTTGCACCATTCAAGTATCAACCCCAAATCATTTTCTTATTGCCCAGTGACCACAGATAAAGAATTGTAAATATTTCTGTAACACGTTGTTACTATTATTTTTATAAACAAACTTCATCTTGAAGTGCTTAAAGTTTCATGGATATCCGTGTAAGTGTTATGATTCTGCTGTGAGAAGTAGCTATATATTTTACCTTTTGTACTTTCTGAATCACATAAATTAGCTAGATGGTACATATGTTTTGCTTTAAAAGTATTTACTCAATGCAATGTGTTGGATTCTATTTACATAGTGTGTATTGTCACATGGAAGTGTCCAGGTTGCAGTGCTCTGCTTTCAGGAGCATATATAGAAGTTAGGAGATCCCAACATCTAAACAGTTCTCCATTTTTACCTGAAAGCTAAGACTGTGGGGGTCCAGTGTGTCCCTGGAGAAGAGAAATTAGACACTACTTTCACTATGCCCATAGCAGCTGCTTGTGTGGTCTTTATGCCCTTTAATGCTAATGATGTAAGCTCAAGCGTACAGTACAGCAATAAATGACACTATGACCCATATGAACAAGAAGTTATGTAGTATGCCTATAGGTATGGTATGCTATACCACATGCACTTTACAATAATAAAAACACTTGTTTGTGTTTTTCAAAATGATGTCTTCTGTGTTTTGTATCAGTGGTTACAAGCCCTGGGGGTAAAAGGGTGGAAGAAAACTTAGGGAATTTGTCAGCTCTCGGACATGAACTGTTTGCAGTAAAGGCAATGGTACTGTTTGTGTAGCATTGCGCATTTTGTACATTATAAAATAGCTGTTTTCTTGCATTTCTGTGCAGTGTCATTCCCAAGGACCAGAAGTACTCCAGGCTGGAACACCTCATTGCTCCCTCTTGCAGTTTGATTGACAGACTGAGTTTGGCTTCCAGCACTGAGCCCTGTTCATATCTGGTGTCTGCACCGTGCTTTTATATTGCATCACAAGCACAATGGATTTTCCTGCTATGGCAATCCGCATCACTCAATACTTGTGCTGGAAGCCGAACTCTGTCAATCAAGCAGCGAGAGGGAGCAGAGAGTTGTTGCAGGCCTTGGGAATGCCCTTTTTACACTTTGCAGAAGCAAATAAACAGCTATGTTATAAGTGAACAAAATGGAAATTACTACTCTTTGTTAGTAGGGCACTGTCAGCAGTTCAATTCATGTGCAAGAGCTGACTAATTCCCTTTTCAATGGGTTATCCGGAGCATGAAAGTCGTTACCTTTCTTCACTCCCCAGCACTCCACTCAAGTTACTGAGATATGGGGAGGCGGGTCTGTATCACTATTAATGTATGTTGGCGAAAACAAAGTGCAATGGTTTTTAGTGGCCCCCAACTGCATGCAGTAACTGCTTCTGAAATGCTGCTGTCCTGTGTTTTTTAATAAGATACAGTACCTATCATGAACTCATCTGTCCAGTCCCTGACTCTTATCCTACCCTTTTTTTTTCTAAAACCTCTTTTCTTACCTGTATGAGTGTCTTCTTTCTTGCTCACGTGACATCAGCTGCTGGCTGGCTGAGGTAATGCTGCGGCATTCTATGGGCTGGCAGAGCGGAGACCCCACAGCATCAGTAAACCAGCAATCACAGGCGGCTCCAGGGGTCTCTGCTCCGATCTGTGACAGGCTCCCCGTAATGAGAGCGGCTGGCTTACAGTGTAGCGCTAAGGCTGCATTGTAAGTTGAAAGCATCGGGGAGATTGACAGGTGGGGAGCTGCGTCCGAAATCAATACAAAGCCTTGCAGCCCGGACTGCTAGGGAGACCCCTAGTGGTGAGTTTTTTTACATTAAAAATAAACATAAAAGTAATAAAAAAAAATTTATAACATCCTATTAGAAAGTGATTCATTAGTCATTAATCTTTAACATATAAAAAGTTGTATTGATGATAGGTACCCTTTAACCCCTTAACAGTACAGGACGTAAATGTACATCCTGGTGCAGTGGTACTTAACGCATCAGGACATACATTTACGTCCTATGCTCGGGTCATGTGTTGCAGGTCCCGGGTGCTGATAGCAGCCAGGGACCTACCGGTAATGGCCGACATCCGCGATCGCAATATAGATCACGGCATGTGGTCACTAAAATGGATGATCAGATCGCCCGCAGCGCTACCGATCATTCAGAACAGCAGACTGAGTTCCCCTCACCTGCCTCCGCTGCCTTCCACTGGTCTTCTGCTCTGGTCTAAGATCGAGCAGACCAGAGCAGAAGATGACCAATAACACTGATCAGTGCTATGCCCTATGCATAGTACTGAACAGTATTAGCAATCAAATGATTGCTATAAATAGTTCCCTATGGAAGACTATTAAAGTGTAAGGGTATGTTCACACTGAGGAATTGGGGCGGAAATCAAGCAGAAATTTTCTGCCTCAAAATATTGTTACTTTTCCACAAGAACTCAGATTTCGCGCGGAATTCCACACGCGGAAATGAAAATTTCAAGCGGAGGAGGAGAAGAGTATAATAAATATATATATATATATATATTATACTCTCTTTTTTTTTTTTTTTCATGCGGAAATTCCACGCCAATTCCACGTGGAAATGATTCTGACTGAAAAAAAAAACTTTACATTGATCTCTATGGGAGTAAGACGCTGATTCCACCTGAAAGAGAGAACATGTTCTTTCTTCAAGCGGAACGGACTTCCTCGTCAGAATTCTGCTTGAGGAAATTCCTCAGTGTGAACTGAGGGGCAGAAATTCTGCACAGCTCTATGGGGATTTCACTGCTGAATGAATTGGAGAGGAAAAGCGAGAATTACTCGTGGAAATTCCTCTCCAATTCCTCAGTGTGAACAAACCCTAAAAATAAAAGTAAAAAAATTTTTTTAAATCCCCTCTTCCAATTTTGTATATTGTTCCATTTTCCCCATTTCACCCTCAAAAAGTGTAAATTTTTTTCTTTAAACATATTGAGTATTGCCGCATGCTTAAATATACAAACTATTTAAATATAATGTTAATGATGCCGTACGGTGAACAGCGTGAACGAAAAAAAAAAATGCTGCTTTTTAAAAACATTTTATTACCTAAAAATTGATAAAAATGTATTTAAAAGCTTTATATATGCAAATATGGTATCAATAAAAAGAACAAATCACGCCGCAAAAAATTAGCCCTCATACCGCCGCTTATACGGAAAAAAAGAAAGTTATAGGTCTTCAAAATAGAGGGATCTTAAACGTACTAATTTGGTAAAAAAGTTAGCAATTTATTTTAAAGCGCAACAGTAATAGAAAAGTATGTAATCATGCATATTATTTTAATTGTATTGCCCTAAAGAATGAAGAACACATGTAATTTTTACCGTAAATTGTATGGCGTGAAAACGAAACCTTCCAAAATTAGCAAAATTGGATTTTTATTTTAAATTTACCCACACAAATAGTATTTTTTTGGTTGTGCCATACATTTTATGGTAAAGTGAGTGATGGCATTACAACGGACAACTGGTTGCACAAAAAACAAGCCCTCATACTAGTCTGTGGATGAAAATATAAAAGTTATGATTTTTTGAAGGCGAGGAGGAAAAAAATGAAAACGTAAAAATAAAATTGTCCTTAAGGCCAAAATGGGCTTAAGGGGTTAAAAGGAAAACTGTCAGCCAGTTCACCCACACTAAACCCACTGGGTGTTCTCCCCTGCTAAAGTTTGTTTGTCGTCTCTGTAGTAGCCTTTGAAGGCGGTCCCCCGGCATCCATATTTCTTTGGGTCCCGGAGGAAGGGGCCTAAGTCTGTCCCTGTGGTATGTATATTCATTTTCTTCACATGCCCCCGGATGACGTGAGAGCTGTGCGTCCCCGGAGAGCACTCTGCACAGTGTAATTATTGATGAGGCAGGGGAGCTGGGCAACCCAGACTATAACAAAGTATATTGGTATAGTGAGGGTGGGTAAACAATTGAGATTCTCTTTAATATGTGCCTCAATGTGCAGATGTCTCAGAGATTTATATTAGTAAGGGCTTGTGCTCTCAGACCACCCCACTGCCATGGTGAAGCAATTAAATATTATTATTTAACATGCATACCACCTTTGACCATTGTTGGCTGACTTTAGTGCACCTCAATTAACTCCAATCCAGAGGATAGACTTTGCTGCTTTGGGACAAGGAAAGGGTGGTATTTGCTGTTGGGGGCAGAGAGAGGACAGTATTTGCTGCTAGAGTTCAGCAGTAGGAATAATCCAGTGATTGTTTGTGTAACCCTTGCTGCACAATTATTGAGCCAGGTAGAAGGCTCAGGAAATGAGGGAACATCTGCTAGATTGGCAGATATGAAAGGCAAAGCGCTCGACACAGCTCCCGCAAAACCCACTAACAACCGGTTATGACGCCCAGGGGCACTACAGTCTGTGGAAACTTCAGCAGGGTGCTCAATCTGGAATTCAGTATGAAATATGCAAAAAAAGAATGGAGATGGCACTCACCACAGATGAAGAAATGGCTTACAGGATGGGGAGGACGGACGCCGTGAGCGTGATAGCTATTTCATGCACCAGGTGCACTTCTTCAGACCACTCCCCCACTGTCGTCAGAGCCGGCATAAAATACCTGGCAGTGACGTCAAGTGATCCTTGGGCAGCCTTTTAAGGTTTTTACTGACCTCACGTGTTCGCGGAACAGAGTGTGCATGGGGCGTATAGTGCTCCCTATGTAGAAGAGCCCTTCACTTCAGATCCTCCTAGCAGAGTTTTTTCCTTTTTTCAAACTCTGGCACCATTTACAGCTCCTACAACAGTGATTCCCCGTGGGTGCTGTACCACTAAGCTAATCTAGGTCTTTTTTTCTTTTCCGACACATGACTTCTTGTAAGCAGATAACCTATATTCTTCACTTTCCTACAGGTCTATTTTGAGATCCTTAACAGAGGATCTTTTTGAAAAAGTGACCAGATATAATTTATTGCTTTTCTGATGGTATTGGAAAGGAGGCCGAAATCAAACACAAAAGAAAATCTATCAGAGGTGGATTCTGCCTTCTGAAACCCCAACTCTTGACGTTCACCTTTTATAGTTACTATTTTTCATTCTTCTTTTCAATAGGGCATCGCGATCTTGTGAGGCTGCTCTAATAAAAGCAGCATCTATAACATCTTGATGGTAAACCCTAAGGGGTTACCCTCAAGATGTTATAGATGCCGCTTTTATTAGAGCAGCCTCACAAGATCACGATGCCCTATTGAAAAGAAGAAGGAAAAATTGATTTTCTTTTGTGTTTTATTTCAGAATCCTTTCCAATACCATTAAAAAAGTAATAAATAATAACTGGTCGCTTCTTCAAAAAGATCCTCTGTTAAGTAGTGTAACTCAAAATAAACATGTAATAGCCTTTGGCTATTGTAATAGTAATGGTAAGTGAAGAATATAGGTTATCTGTAGAGATGAGCGAACTTACAGTAAATTTGATTCGTCACAAACTTCTCGGCTCGGCAGTTGATGACTTATCCTGCATAAATGAGTTCAGCTTTCAGGTGCTCCGGTGGGCTGGAAAAGGTGGATACAGTCCTAGGAAAGAGTCTCCTAGGACTGTATCCACCTTTTCCAGCCCACGGGAGCACCTGAAAGCTGAACTAATTTATGCAGGATAAGTCATCAACTGCCGAGCCGAGAAGTTCGTGACAAATCGAATTTACTGTAAGTTCGCTCATCTCTAGTTATCTGCTTACAAGAAGTCATTAGGTGTCAGAAAAGAAAAAAGACCTAGATTGGCTTAGTGGTACAGCACCCATGGGTAATCACTGTTGTGGGAGCTGTAAATGGTGCCAGAGTTTGAAAAAAGGGGAAAAAAAAAAACTTTCTGCTAGGAGGATCTGAAGTGTTTGTGAAAGATTTAATTACCTGCCAGACCGATCACGTAGTGTACGGAATAGAGTGTGCATGCGGGCGTTTCTACATAGGGAGCACTATGCGCCCCATGCACACTGTATTCCGCGAACTCGTGAGGCCAGTAAAAACCTTAAAAGGCTGCTCGGATCATTGAACATGTCAATGTAGAACATAAAGTTGATACCTCTGTGTTAAAGTTCTTTGGAATCGGAAGAGTCCTTCCTGTTGCTTGGGGAGACATGCGCATGCGTGCTCAGGGTCCAGCTGGCCTGAATGACAAGGTGGATTTAAGCATATTTATATGATTTTCAAGCTGTGTTTTGCATTGTGTTTCCATGTATGTTTTTAACCTTTTTTACACTGTTTTCACTTGTTGGTGTATTCTTGGAGGATTACGCCCCCCTGACGTCACTGCCAGGTCCTCACCACATAAATCAGCGTTTGAACTTTGCAAATGAACATATAGACAAGCCTGATGCATTTTGGAAACAAGTTCTGTGGACCGATGATGTTAAAATTGAACTTTTTGGCCGGAATGAGCAAAGGTACGTTTGGAGAAGAAGGGGAACAGAATTTAATGAAAAGAACCTTTGTCCAACTGTTAAGCATGGGGGTGGATCAATCATGCTTTGGGGTTGTTTTGCAGCCATTGGCACAGGGAACATCTCACGAGTAGAAGGAAAATGGATCCAATAAAATTTCAGCAAATTTTGGATGCTAATTTGATGCCATCTGTGAAAAAGCTGAAGTTAGAGAGGATGTCTTCTACAAATGGATAATGATCCTAAACACACCTCAAAATCCACAGGGAATTACATCAAGAGGCGTAAACTGAAGGTTTTGCCATGGCTTTCACAATCTCCTGACCTCAACATAATTGAAAATCTTTGGATAGACCTTAAAAGAGCAGTGCGTGACAGCCAGCCCAGAAATGTCAAAGAACTGGAAGACTTTTGTAAGGAAGAATGGGCAAAGATACCTCAAACAAGAATTGAAAGACTCTTGGCTTGCTACAAAAAGCGTTTACAAGCTGTGATACTTGCCAAAAGGCGGCAGTACAAGATATTAACTCTGTAGGGTGCCCAAACTTTTGCAGACGCCATTTTTTTTTTGTTTTATTTTATCTTGAAAGTGGAAATGATGGAAATAAAATCTAACTTTTGTTGACATATTAAAAGAATGTCTAATCTTTAATTTGATGCCTTTTGGAGAATTTTCCATCTTTTCTTGGCTTCTTTATGCACAATAATACAAATTTTTACCTGGGGTGCCCAAACTTTTGATCCCCAGTGTATATGTATGAACTATCCAGCATAACTTTCAAATGGCTGAAGATATTTTGATGAAACTTGTTATTCGTAAATTATGTCAACTAAAAATATAGTAGAGTTGAATCAACCCCTAACTCACCCCCTTATGCGAGGGCTGTTGTTTTTTTCCTCAGAAGTCCCATGCAAGTCTAAGACTAAGCTAACAAAGACAAAAAGAAATAACTGGCAACACTTACCAGGGGCAAGAGGAAGTGCGTGGAACTGCACAAAACGTCTGTTGTCCTGTTTAAAGGCCTGTTTTAAGGACTGCTAAAACATTGTATTGTTTGGTAAAGTATAATGCTTGCGGCTGATAGACTTTTGAATATATGATGGTGCTGCAGTCTTTTTTTTTTTGTCGGGACCTGGGAGGTCAAGGTCTAACATGGCGAGCACCAAACTACACAGGGGTTTCATCTAAAATGTACAAGTCTGGATGGGTGGTGATTAGAGATGAGCGAACTTACAATAAATTCGATTAGTCACGAACTTCTCGGCTCGGCAGTTGATGACTTTTCCTGCGTAAATTAGTTTAGCCTTCAGATGCTCCGGTGGGCTGGAAAAGGTGGATACATTAATAGGAAAGAGTCTCCTAGGACTGTATCCACCTTTTCCAGCCCACGGGAGCACCTGAAAGCTGAACTAATTTATGCAGGAAAAGTCATCAACTGCCGAGCCGAGAAGTTTGTGATGAATCGAATTTACTGCAAGTTCGCTCATCTCTAGTGGTGATGGTTTCCTCAAGATTGGATACTGTATGTGGTACACCATAGAAATAAATTCCTTCACTACTGTGCAGCCCCTGTGAGTTTCTTTGTTGTGATCCCCAGTGTGGTACTAGGGGCCCACTGACCACTTTGCTACCGTGACCAAAGTATTTTCATGGTGCGTGTAACTACAAATACCAGAAAAGGCTTCAAGGTGTTAACTTGGCCTCCATATACTCCAGATCTCAACTTGATCAAGCATCTTTGAAGTGCTGGAAATACAAGGACATTCCATGAAGGCCCCAACTTATAGGAATCTGTTGTAAAAGTCTTGGTGCCAGATACCACAGGACACCATCAGAGGTCATGTGGAGTCCGTGGTTCAGTAGGCTAGAGCTGTATTGATAGTACAAGGGGATCCACAGGCAGATTAGTACAGAGCTGCAGGGACAGTGTTCCTCTGCTCTGGCTTCGCACACACGGCTCTGCCCACTGACACTTTTAACAAGTGACCCAGTAACCTTCCACATGGTTAATAAATAGAAGCTACAAAATTACCACTTGGGAAACAATATTTATTTTTTAAATTTTTAAGGCAGTTCTTAAATAACTTTACCTAAAAAACAAAAACAAATTTTGCCTAAAAAAAAAAAAAAATTATAATGCTACCTGCTTCTATGCAAACAATGCATAGCATTTTACATTAAAAAAAAACTTCATTAACAGCTGTTACAAAACAATTTTGGTTATTGCTACAAAAAACAAAAAAAAATGTTACTAGAATTAGAACATTAATAAAGAATATTATGAATATTATCCATAAATAATTTTCCAAGTTTAATTTACATGACTGTAAAAGAATATTAATAACATGGAAAACATGAACCAAGATTATTAACCCCCTCCTGGAAATGTAAACCATTGAGTGGCACAGCTCAACATTCAAACATTTCAATGTTTTAATGGCATTTGTTTTTTGTGCCATTTCAATTCACTCCCAGCTCTCTTGGCACACAAGTTAGACTCGCAGTTGTCTGCTAGACGTATGCCAAAAGACAGGGATTGAGAGGTCACTTACTGATTTGGCTTATAAAACATATGTACATATAGACAGATAGGATTAGTGGCAAATTAAAGTGCTGGTTTCAGTTCAGTTTATGTAAGCTTCTTCATGAAGTTCAACTTCAGGTAAGCAATCGTAAGGAATATTAGGGTCATTATAGCCAATGCCAAGTTGTTCTGCCACAAACCCCAGGCACTGTAGTCAATTCCTTGATTTGTAAGATACTGTTCTCCAGAGGTCCTGAAAGAGAGTATGTGTAAACCAAAATTACACATGGAACTTATGTATGGGAGTCATTGACAAAAAGACAAATTCAGACAGTGGAATAAGAAAATCTATTCTCCAATTCACATGCATCAGGAATCCAAAAAAAGGAGCATAAACCTTGCCCCATGGCCTTTATGATCTTACTGTATACTTTCACATTATATAAAAATTTGCATACAATGTAAAAAAAAAAAAACAGACACTTACACGAGACCGGGGCTGCTTGCATTACACTGATTCAATGTAGTATTTCTGCAGAAATATAGCCCTGGAAATTCATTTGCTTGCAGAGCCTGGAGAGCATATTAAATAAGGAAAAATAGAAAAGCCTCAATTGCATTTCTCCAATACAAAAAACATAATCATGTTAAAATTTGCATCCAACTGAGACCTCCTCCCCCCCCCATAACACATTTACTGGGCAGCATTAGATACTACTGTATAATAGTCCGACATAGTGGCCCAGATTTATTCAAACTGTCTAATTCTTAGACAAAATAAACAGTCTTCAGATGTGCCATACAAAGTGTATCATACTGTAAACTAGTTGGCTTAAAATGTCCGTCACAGAGACATGTCAAAAGTTTTGATTGGCCAGGGCTCCACCGATCCCTGGCTCGCAGCAATTTACACCCTGCTTCCCAGGATGGCCCCATCCACTAATAGGTGGGTGAAGGATGGAGATTGTTGCAAGCTACAGAGTGCTCCTCCCCGCTTGTTCTACTGATCGCTGGGGGATCAGCACTGAGACCCCAACCGATCAAAACTTTTGACATGTCTCTGACGTGTCAAAAGTCTTTTAAAAATTACAAAGACACATTAATTGTCATGAAATAAAACTTTTCATATGTCATAGAGAACGGTCACGTGACATAGAGCTGATCCAATCAGTCAAGGTCTCAACACACAGACCCCCAATGATTCTGACAACAAGCTGTGCTTATCATGTTCTCTCTTTAGTCACATGACCAGGATGGATTCATAATGTAAGTCTATGGGGCCGTCCTGGTCTTACAGACATAAAGCAGGGAGAAAGGCATGATCGGTCGGGGTCTTAACACTTAGATCTCTACCTATAAAACTTTTGACATGTCAAGGTTTTTGTATTGTCAGGGATGCTTTAAGCTGCAACACAATCTTGCAGCAGCATTCTGGCACATTTTTGGCATATAGTGTTGCATATTTAAACATGCCCCTTTTGCTAAAGCCATGCCGCTTTTGTTAGATGCTGGGGAAAAGTGTCAAACATGTAATTAATGTGGCACAAGTCAGGTGCATTTGCTATATAGTAAGTCTGCACTACAGAAGTCTGATTTATATCCTCCTATAACATTATTACCACTTGAATAAAATCCCTTTCATAACGTGTACCTCCAGAATTTCAGTCTCACCATACTATGCCCAGTAAGTTCTGTGCACAAGCCCTCTTTATTATTGGAACTTGTGCACAGAGCTTGCTGGGCATCATATGGTTGCCTTGGCTACCCGACCACCCAGCATATGCAGGGTCTCTCCTTGCAGAATTTTGCTGAACAGGTGGGAGAGTAACACTTGAGTTACGCTTCTATTTACTGAATCAGAGAACATATTAGAGCAACACAACCACCAGATGGCAGCATGAAGCCCAGAACATAACCAGCCAAACTACTCAACTTTGCTAAATTGTTTTATGTTACATTTTGCCTGTAGAAAACCATTTAGATTTTCTCGGAGATTGTTGCAAGCCATAGAATGATAGCTGCACGATCAGGAGAACCCTGATGGTTTTCCTAAATAGTGGGACCAACCAAAGCTTTTGACATGTCAGGGACACTTTAAAATAATGTTCTTAAGAGAAGTTTTTCTTAAAATTTTTTTTTAAAATATCTGACAAAACATTTATTGAGGAAGATTTAGAACATTTTAGTGCAACTTTTTTTATGTGCTTTTTTGTTTTGTTTTTATGCTGTGGTAGACGTGTTTTGAGTTGAGTTTTTGCAGGGGTCAGCAATTTATCAAACTGCAACTTTTAAAACAAACTTTTTATTTAAAAAAAACTGCATATAAACTGTGGACAACATTATTATAAAGTTGCATAATTGTCGCATAGGTTAAAAAGTTGCAAAAAAAATTTGCACAAAAACAGCACACAAAGTGGAGTACTTATGTAAGAAATGTGATCAGCACCATATTTATAACATGCCCTGTACCACGTAATAAATTTGGTGCAGGTACACAGTTTCCACCACATGAATTAAAGGGGTATTCCAGGCCAAAATTTTTTTATATATATATATCAACTGGCTCTGGAAAGTTAAACAGATTTGTAAATTACTTCTATTAAAAAATATTAATCCTTCCAATAGTTATTAGCTTCTGAAGTTGAGTTGTTGTTTTCTGTCTAACTGCTCTCTGATGACTCACGTCCCGGGAGCTGTGCAGTTTCTATGGGGATATTCTCCCATCATGCACAGCTCCCGGGACGTTACATCATCATTGAGCAGTTAGACAGAAAACTTCAGAAGCTAATAACTATTGGAAGGATTAAGATTTTTTAATAGAAGTAATTTACAAATCTGTTTAACTTTCTGGAGCCAGTTGATATATATATATATATATAAGGTTTTGCCTGGAATACCCCTTTAATGGAGTAGAAAGACGTTCATCTACTCCACTTTTCATGAATCCCCCACATGTCCCATATCACCAAAAATATATCACAAAAAAAGTTAGCTAAAGGGGGAAAAACTGGATGTCAAACCTATATAGGCTACTGTAAACTAAAATATTCTGAGAAACATTGTAATAGGATAAGAATTTAACTTAAGTCCAAGAAAAATCCCCAAAACATTCTTTTTTTTTTTTGCAAATAAAGAAAATGAATTGAATAACTAGAATTACATTACATTACACTAAAAAGGATCTCTCAATGTTTAGGTGGATTTTCAGTAAAAACATCTTGTATCCCAAAGATTACTTTTCTAAGTTACTACCAAGTTTGAACTGTGAAAGCAGGGTGTAAAAACAAAGAAAGAGAATATAGGCCAAGAAAAAAAGTGATAATCTCAGAAGAAGCGCAAAGGATTTAAAATGTGACTTACAGTCAGGCCATATCGAGGTATGCTGAAGTATTTGAGCCAAGACAGCCAACTCATAATGGATGTTACGTTTACCAATAAACCAGAAAATATCTACAAAACAAACAGATTGTATTTGTTATACTAGGTAACACAACACAGTTTTTCTATACATATAGCGCTCGGGTGTCTCTAGCGCTCCCATGACAATGCAGAGAGCACGTACCAACTCATTGGGGAGAGTCGGACCCCTCAGACATGTACCCCCCTATCCTTTTTATAGAGGATAGGTTTTAGTGGCTAGAATACCCATTTAAAGGGCCTTATACAGGCCATTTGAAGGAATATTTGTTCAGGATAAATGAGCTGTGTAAAAGGGCCAATGATCAGCTGATAAACAAGAAAATGCTTATTCTTTGACCAATTGTAAAAATTACGCAGGCCAAAAATCTAATGTTAGTCACCCCCCATCACCCCACAGGGATGAGCAGTAAAGGTAGAAATCTATTTAATCTTCTTTTGTGCACCTGTCGACCTATCTAAAAGTGCCCTTAGGTAACATGGAAAACAATCCATTTAATTGTGATGAACTGCTCCAAATGGCAAATTCAGTTCAGGTACATCTTTTGATTTGCAGATCAATATGGTACAGTGCATACATACATACTCACTATGCAAGGTTGGTCATATATACTGACAACAATGTATTAAATCATCATAGTATCATATTAGTTTAGTATGATTTACTATTTATTATAACATAATAGCTTCACATTGTCCAGAAAATCCATTTCAAGGAGTATTCTGATCCTGGAATACTCATCCCCTATCCTAAGGATAGGGGATAAGTGTCAGATCGTGGGGGGTCCAACTGCTGGGACCCACCACAATCTCCCGTACGGGGCCCTGGCAGTCCGCATAAAGTGGCAGCCGACATGCCCCCTCAATGCAGCACTATGGCAAAGCTGGAGATTGCCAAATGCAGCACTCCGGCTCTTCCATAGCGCGTTGTATTGAGAGGGTGTGTCAGCCCCTGCTTCATGCAAGGTCGATACGCGGCCTTTCTGCAGACTGACGGGGCCTCGTACTGACACAGGGATCTGACACTTCCAGCTCTAAGGATAGCGGATACGTTTTCTGATCCTGGAGTACTCCTTTAATGTGCTATACTTACAATCATAAAGACGAAGCATATGGTCATGAGAAGGTTAGCGACAGCAACCACATCCTGACCAGCTGCAATGGCTAAAGCCATGGATGTTGCGGTGTAGGAAATCATCATCAAGGTGAACATCATGGTGAAGAAAGATCCTGCTGTATGTTTGAATCCTAAAATGTAGAAAGACAAAAAAAATAATTAGTTTTCATATGAAAAACTAAATATAAACTGTACCTGTCTATATTTGCCAGGAAGGTAGTACTAAAACTTCCTGACTATTTTAAGTAACCATGTGTGGGTTTCTCAGTATAAGAGCTTTTAAGATTAATTGGTTTAATTTATACGTTTGTATTGTTATTCTTGGTCAACATAACCTAAAAGGGGTTATCCAAGATTTAAAAAACTGCTTTCTTATAAAAAAAATAATAATAATAATGTCAATGGAGTTGAGCTGCAATAGCACGCACACCCTGAGAACAGGAGTGGTGATTCTGGAATTTTCTAATCCTGGTCCTTTAGCTCCTAGGTTTCTATGGTCATTGATGGCTCTCAGGGCATTGATCAGCTGTTAGATTCACAAAAACAGAAAGTGATTTAGGTTATTGATGTTAGGTTTTTCTCAGCCAATCTCACAGATTGTGACAGGTTCCTGTGACAATGATGGCCCCTCAATGACTTACACATTCAGAGAATCAAGGATCCGATAATTTGGATGTTAACCAGCTTTCCCCGAGATAAAAGTGATGCTTAAAGGGTACGCCGCTGAAAACATCTTATCCCCTATCCAAAGGATAGGGTATAAGATGTCTAATTGTGGGTGTCCCGCCGTGATCTGTGTTGCAGCACCCCTGTCATTCAGTGCATGGAGACAACTCCGTGCCCGATGACTGGGGATGCCAGCCGCAACCCCCCTCCATTCATGTCTATGGCAGGAGGTGTGTGTCAGCTATATACTAGCCTTCACATCCCTTCCCATAGACATGAATGGAGAGGGCGTGGCATGACGTCACAAATGCTTTACAGGCTGCTAATCAATCATGATCCATTGATTTTAATAGGTGTTATGTAATGGACCATTTTCCCTAAAAAAAACAATCTGCTTTCCCTGCTGATAACTGCAGATCAGTTTATGGTGACAGGACAGCCTCAGACTAATGGGCGAAACACTTACCAATCATGAAATAGATAATACATGTAAAAATAACACTTGGCATTGTCCTCATGGGAAGCATATCTGCAAAGAGCTTGGTGAAAAAGTATGCTGATAGTCTGTAGTATCCGCTGATGTATTCATGTCTGCAAGAAAACAAATAGTTCAGATTAGTATCTGTAGCCGTATTTGACAGAGAATAACCAAAAACTTTTTCAATATTTTAGTGATGTATTAGCTGCTCTCGGCAGTGGCTTGTATTGTAAATTTTTCGTTTTAGCATGCTGTCCAATACTTATAAAGAAAAAGGCTGTCAATGACTCCTAACTCCAACCACTTTCCCACAAAACTCTACAAACATCTGTTCAGCATCTCCTGTTCTATAACATTTTGCAGGGAGATCAGACAGAATAAGAATGGAGAACAGATGGACTTCTGAATAGCATAAAGACATGTCCCTGCATTTTGCTGCGACTTGCATATAATAGTGAATCAATTTTTCACAAATCACATTAAATTCATAGGGAGGCATTTACCAAGTAAAAAAAAAAAAAAATATTATATATATTTATATATATATATATATATACCGTATTTTTCGCCATATAAGACGCACTTTTTCTTCCCCAACACTGGGGGGGGGGGAAGTTGGTGCTTCTTATACAGCGAATACACCCCTATCGCGGCAGTCCCTGCGGCCATCAACAACCGGGACCCACGGCTAATACAGGACATCACCGATCGCGGTGATGCCCTGTATTAATCCTTCAGAAGCGGCAATCAAAGCTGACCACCGCGTCTGAAGCGATAGTGACACTAACCCGGCTGCTCAGTTGGGCTGTTCGGGACCGCCGCGGTGAAATCGCTGCGTCCCGAACAGCTTACAGGACACCGGGAGGGACCTTACCTGCCTCCTCGGTGTCTGCTCCGTGCTGGGATCCCTTGCATGGCCGGCGCTCTCCTTCGATGTCATCACGTCGTTGCACACGCCGTCCCGTCATCCAATAGGAGCGGCGTGTGTAGCGACGTGATGACAGCGACGGAGAGCGTGGATCCTGGGGAAGAAGACGTCCGGAGCGTCGGAGACACCACGGGCAATGGAGCGACATCCAGGGCAGCGGTGACGAGCGGTGATGGGTCCGTAGCGGTGGGGACACATGAGTATTACCTCCTATACCAGTGGTCTTCAACCTTCGGACCTCCAGATGTTGCAAAACTACAACTCCCAGCATGCCCGGACAGCCGTTTGCTGTCCGGGCATGCTGGGAGTTGTAGTTTTGCAACATCTCGAGGTCCACAGGTTGAAGATCACTGTTGGGTTCAGGATCTTTTTTTCCTAGATTTTGCACCTTAAAAATTGGGTGCGTCTTATATGCCGTGCGTCTAATAGGGCGAAAAATATGGTATATATATCTAAGTTAAAAAAAAGGTGAAATGTTTTGCAAAATTATGCAGCTTTTTGATCTTCGCTGCTGCATTTGCCGAGTGGGCGGGCTTACAGCAGAGATGGTTTAGTGTCCGACAAAGAGGAGTGGTTGCCCCTGCACGCTTAATTTAATACAGTTTTTTTGCTTGCTAACAAAGGTAAACTGTAGTTGAAATCTCCTCCAGCTCAGAGCTTTCAGAAAGGGTGCGCGAGCAGCCTCCGTTGCATGGGAATGTTTGCAGAGCACAATAAAAAGTCACATAATCAAAATGTTTTTATCATTTTTGCACAAGGTGAATTTTTCGTAAAGTTATTTAACTTTTTTTTTTTTAATCTTCTCCTTCATGCTCCTCAAATGGTCGGATAGGGCATGGTTTTGAGCAAATGGGACGCAATCCCAATTAATGCCGAATAAATATAGTTAATACCTTCTAGATGTTAAAACTGTAGTTGAAATCTCTGCCAGCTAAGAGCTGACAGAGGTTTCAGGAAGAGTGTATGGATAGCCTCCGATACACAGAGATTTATGTAAGGTATTCGCCTATAAATTTAGCGAGCGTGTGAGCTGGTTGGGTTCAATCCGTGATGTAAAAATTGTTGCATTTGCAAGTAAGTTTTGGCCAATTGTACTGGTAGGCCCTAAGCACCCCAGTCCGATACTGGCTGGTGATGGGATACATGAATAGGCAAAGTCCACCAGAGCTCTCTGTGAATGTCACTCAGAGAGGGGACCCCCTTTCTGACATCCGTGTGCTGTAATATAGATAAACAAATATTTTAACATTTACTATTTGTCTTTGCAAAAGTCTATGGTCAATAAAACACTGGGTTAAAAAAGGCTTTAAAAAGGAACTTATTACGGACAGAGGCTTTGGTAAATAACTACCATGTGCCATTATCATTCTATGGTCACCATCTTAAAATGAAACTCACATAAATATTTTCTTTTCCACAACGAAGAGCTCAATGGCGGATACACTGCTGAAACACTGGTTTGTAGTTATGAAGAACAAAGATCCAACTCTAAGGAAAGAAGAAAGCACAGGCATGACTTAAAGAGTCTCAATCCTTACAGATTGTATAGAAACATAAATATTTGAAGCTTAAAACCAACTCTTGTGCACTGACCTATTTTGTATTCCATTTTCATCATCGTTCACACCAAAGAAGATAGCTCCAACAATAAGCGCGAGAACAATACTAACCATTATCTGTGAGGGAAATAGAAAAAAAATCATAGGAGGACATTTTAATCTTTAATTTAAAATAATGAAAAATACGTAAAAAAAATTTTATAAAAAAAAAAAGAATTAACAGAAAAATGTGAAGCCATAAAAGTGAAAGAAAGGTTGTCACCGCCACACCCCCTTACCATTATAACCAAATATCATGTTATTTAATAAATATATATAACTTTGAACAAGTGTATATTTATAAGGACCCATAAACATCCAAAGATCCAAACTGATAGGGTATATATAAATATTTGGTCCATATATTAGGGTTGATATACCGTATTTTTCGCCGTATAAGACACACTTTTTCTTCCCCAAAACTGGGGGGAGAAAAGTTGGTGCGTCTTATACGGCAAATACACATTAAAACCGGCGGTCCCTGCGGCCATCAACGGCCGGGAACCGCGGCTAATACAGGACATCACCGATCGCGGTGATGCCCTGTATTAACCCTTCAGGCGCAGCGATCAAAGCTGACCGCCGCGTCTGAAGAGAAAGTGACACTTACCCCGCTGCTCAGTCGGGCTGTTCGGGACCGCCGTGGTGAAATCGCGGCGTGCCGAACAGCTTACAGGACACCGGAAGGGACCTTACCTGCCTCCTCGGTGGCTGCTACGTGCCGGGACCCCCTGCATGGCCGGCGCTCTCCTTCGTCGTCATCACGTCGTCGCGCACGCCGTCCCGTCATTCAATAGGAGTGGCATGCGTAGCGATGTGATGGCGTCAACGGAGAACGAGGATACCCGGCAGCAGAGACGTTCCAGAGCGACGGGGACACCCCGGGGACGCGGCAACAGCGATGGAGGGCATCATCCAGGGCAGCGGTGACGAGTCCGGAGCGGCGGTGGTCTTCAACCTGCGGACCTCCAGATGCTGCAAAACTACAACTCCCAGCATGCCCGGACAGAGTTGTAGTTTTGCAACATCTAAAGGTCTGCAGGTTGAAGATCACTGTCCTATACTTTACATTGTATTTGATTCCGCATCTTTATTTTCTAGATTTTTATGCTTTAAAATTATATATAACATACGGTATATATCATATCAGCCCTTGGTATAAAATATCCCTGTTATAGACCCTTTGATAATAAATTTAAAAAAAAAAAATCATCTAAGCCGTTTTCCTGGCTTGTATCAATATTGCAATGCAATATTTGGAAACAATACTGTGAAAATCCTACAAATAGCTTAAACTCTTAATGAAAAAAGTGGCTCACAGCAAAGCATTGTCTATATGTGATCAAGTGACAATGATACAGAGGAACTCGTAAGGGGATTAGGAGATTATATTAAATGCTCTGACCTTTTCTGCCAATTCTACTGTACAAAGGTGGATAAAATATTTTACAATTATTGGTATCAGGCTGATCGTTTAAATGGGAGCTGTAAAGATGCATTAGCCCCTAATGCCATAATCGGCGCGGATAAGGGGACTGTATTACTAAGAACCCGCCGAAAAGATCAAGGGGCACAGATTACTTAGCCATTAAGCTAGTTGTGGTGGAAAACAAGGATCATATCAGAACTAATTTACGTCGGATGAGGTGAAATGGCTTTAATGAACTGTGTACCACGCATGGAAGGGGCTGGAAATCCAGCGTTAATGAGGTGTCGGAGACATTAAAGAGCCAGAGAAGGGCACACAATGCAGAAAGAGTCAAGACAATTAATGCCAATTCTGGGACAGCTAATTCAGGTCACAAGATTGATCTTGTTCAGAGCAGTTTTTAGGACACAAGATCCACACACTTCTTTTTAACAAAGCATTATGGGTATATAATATAGCTATGTGAGTGCGGAAATCCATAGGAAGATGTCCTATGCTTGTATGGATTTTTCTGTAGTAAAAACTTTACAATTGAGAGTCGAAGTTCATATTAGGTCACACAGACTTCATAGAGTAGGATCCCCTGCTTCAGACCCTTTACCCTCTAGAGAACACAGAGACAGTAAGAGCAACTACCATTCTGGCTGACCCAGACCATTTATGCATTACATGGTAAGCCATTTATTTAAATGGCCAACATGTAATGCTATAGTTTATAATGTACAATAACAGCTGATCACTAGGAGTCAAAGGGATTGTCTTCATGAAAACTCACATTTTTTCAGGTTTTCAATGTCACCATATCTCTGCACCTACCTGGGCTATTGAAGCTTGTGGATTACCCAAAAGGTTTTTAAAGGACCTCTTGGAGACCCATTTCATCTGATGGAAGAATGAAGTGTTGTATGTGATTTGCCTGGCAAAGAAATTGGTCTTCACTTTTTCCCCGCTTGACAGTTTGTCCAACTCTGCTTTAGTCTCTTTATAATAATTGGTATTGCAGAAGTCATCTGCCAGTTTATCTACCACAGTTTGACAGCCGCTATCATTTGGCTCTCTTGTATCTAAGAGACAGAGTTATAAAACATAGAGTTATAAGTCACAATACATTTTTTATTATAAGATAAACCAAATGTAACTATATAGATTTATGGGGGCATTGTTATCATTGGACATCCAGGCATGGTGAAGGAGGCATCTGCGGCCTTCACTGAGATGAAGTTGGATGGTGGTGCCCACAAAACTTCTTAAAGGGGTGGCTTAATTGAAAGGGGAGATCCTAGTAATGCCTGCGCCAAAGTAAAAATTGACTACAGAGAAAATTATTATTTTACAGTGTAATAGAACATTATTTGTATTCTTCATACCTAGATCCACCTCTTCCAGTTTGTTTAAGGCAACAGCTGTTGAGTCTCCATTAATAACATCAAGGAAGAAGTCAGCAGGATTATTGTGCTCCTCACAGACATATCCTACGAAGGAAACAATACATTACAACAAAGTACATGTTATGGGTAGCAAGGTAGCTTGGTGGTAAGCACTGTTGAAGGCAACTGGCTGACATAAAAAGCGCACAATTATTGGCATCCTTTATTGGTTAATCTGACCTCTACATCGGGAATTGGTGCAGCTTTAAAAAATAAAAAAGGATTTGTTACCTAGTTCTGTGAAGTAATCCAGTGCATAGGCAGAAGGCCCGTGGTACAGCATCTTGCCCCCAGCCAGCAAGGTAAGGGAATCAAACAGTCTGAAGATGGAGTAGCGAGGCTGGTGTATGGAAAAGATTATGGTCTTGCCTTGCCTTGCCATCCTGCAGGGTACAACAGTGAAAATAATTTATAATTACTTCATATTTATAGAGATTTGAAATAAATGGCTTTGTACATTGTATACTATATCTGAACATTGGTTTTAGATGCACAGATGGCCGCTAGGTACATAAAGGAACATTGTGCCCACTAGTCAAGGATGTGGATTCTTTTCCATTTTTCAGTTTTATGCATGCCTTATGTACCCTCATCTAAACAAATGGTAAGTCAATGCCTCCTATCACTACAATCTGATGTGCATACTGATTAACCGCATCATATACAGGACGCATCAGGGCATCAGACAGTTACCTGTACCTCAGATCAGAAATAGGCTAGGTTCACATTGTTGTTTGCATCCTGTCATCGGGCTCCGTTAGGTGAAGCTGAGTCGGCATTTCCGTCAAATTGTGCAAGCACAATTTTTTTTCTTAGCTACATTCTTGTAAAATTACCGGATCAACGGAGGGCCCCATGCAAGTGTATGAAATCTGTTGGGACCCGGCAGTAACCGTTTGCATCCAAGCCGTTTCAGGGTCGGCTCAAGAAAAAAAAGAGTTGATCAGACCCTGAAACAGCTTGGATGCAAACAGCTACTGCTGGGTTGCGACAGATCCCATTCACTTGCATGGGGTGATCCGTTAATTTTACAGGAATGTAGCGAAGATAAAATAAATAGTGCTTTTTTTGTCCGTTAAATTTGACAGATCTGCCGATGGAGCTCCACCTAACAGAGCCTGATGGCAGAGTGAATGTGGCCTAAGATAAGTAACCTAAGATAAGTACCCTTTCAATTTTTTTTTACATTTTGTTCTGTTACGGCCTTGTGCTAAAATAAAAAACAAACTCAAGCATAATCATTCTGCACTCAAGATGAGATGGGAATATAAAAATAGAATATTGCTAATTTATTAAACAGGAAAAACAAAAATTTTACATGGGCATAAGTGGTCAGACCCTTTTTATAACCTTGTGGCATCATCCCCAAGAAGGCTGGAGGCTGTAATCGCTGCCAAAGGTTTTTCATCTAAATACAGAACAGAGGGGGTTTGAGTACCTATGTCAATGCAATACTTTTATTTTTTTCAATGAATTAGCAAAGATTTCGAACATTCTGTTTTCACTTTATGTCATTATGGTATTGAGTGGAGAAAAATGGGAAAAACTCAAAAAAAATGTTATTTTTTATTTCAGCACAAGGCCACAACATAACAAAATGTGAAAAAGTATAAAAGTGTCTGAGGACTTTCCAAATGTGTTTCCTTACCTTTATTTCTTTTAAAACAGTGGAAAAATAAGTCAGAGAGATAACACATATGTAAACTTACTAGAAGTTCCAGGATATAAGCCTGGGAGGGCCCTGCAAACAGAATACTGGTTAGGTTAGGAAACAGACTACGTGTCCTTGCCTTTTCAGTAGTAAAAGAACAGCATTGGCTGTACTGGCATCCAAACCAGTAGTAGGTTCATCCAAGAACAAGATCCCTGGATCGGTGATCAGCTCCATACCAATGTTGGTTCTTTTTCTCTCTCCTCCAGACACTCCACGAATCAGCTGGGTGCCAACCTAAAACCAAAAACATAGGTTTCAGCTCATAGGAAGAAAGCCATAGATTTGACTATCATTAAAACTCTGCAGACAGAAATCCCCAGACTCCCTTTGTTTGTTTTTTCCCCATTTACTCTGGGTTACCTTAGCATCTGCCACTTTAGTCAATCCCAGCTCCTTGAGGATTTGGTTGATGCGCTCATCCTTCTCCTTTTGCCTCAGTGTTCTGGGTAGCCTTAAGGCTGCAGAGAATTGCAGGTTCTCTCGAACAGTCAATGTCCCCATCACAACATCATCCTGTATGAGAGTCAATAAATTCAGGTGAACTAAGAAGCAATAGAAACCACTAGTAACACCACTGTCCACCATAAGCATGAAAGACAAGCAGTTCCTGCAACCAATACCACAGGTTCTGTGTTTGCAGTAGAGTGAAGCTAAACATTCCTAAACGCCGAACTAGAAGCAATCTATATAGAAAAAGGTTTTTTCTTTCTTTTGGTGTATCTTATCTTAGGTACCTGTACAACGTAGCCAGTGAGGCACTTGAAGTTTGGTGGTTGTGGCTTTCCATCTATTAGCACGTCACCAGAGAGCCCATGAGGATCTTTTCTAGCAGCAAGAACATCTAAAAGCCTTCAGGGGAATCAGAAACAAGTCATGTCAGGTCATATCTGTCCATAAAGCATCATCTCCTCATAAAAGGGGGACTTTATTTGCATACAATTGGTTTAGCTGTACACATTAGTAAGTTTGATACTTACGATGATTTGCCACTGCCAGTAGGACCCAAAATAGCATTAAGACCAGGTCTCATAATCCCACTGGAAATATAAAGTAACATAATGACAATCAGAAATGTTATAGACTTGGACACATTCAGCAAGATGAACATGTATTAAATCATGTATTAAAAATCTAGTCATTTTCAAATATAATGTCACCTTTTAAAACACCCCTTCCCCCATTCTTTACCTAGAGAAGACACAATCTGCTTATGTCCCAACTCACAGGATTCCCAACTGTTTTATTAGTTTCTTTTTTCTTTCTTTCTGTACAATATGGCCAAAAATCGCAGGTTTTTACTTCAGCATATCCATAGGTCCCTAGTCACCAGAGGCTAGCATAGTGTAATTTAGGATTTCACCTGTTTTTAACTCGCGATCTCAACTTTTGACATGTCTTTTCTAAAGTTTATTGTCCTTCTTGTTTGCCAAGTGCAGTAAAAGTGTTATAAATTAATAGGTTTATTGTGTTCTGCTCTGTAAGGTGGCTTTATATCTCCTCCCTTGTATACAGTTAATATATTGCACTGACAGGTCAAAATGCTTAAGCAGATTACAACATTGATAAGATACCTCTTACCCAGTGAGCAATATTCACTGATTGTTAAAGTGTGACTGTCGTTAAAAAAAAAAAAAAAAAAACAACTTCAGACATGGCGATCACACATGTCAAAAATTGTTGGTCGCACCGGGTCTCACTCCTGAGACCTATTGCAATCGTGAGTTATTAGACAAGGAAGCAGGCGGCATTGCTCTCCACACCCTGGCCGGCCAAGAGATCCATCCATTTCTCTGCATAGACTTCTATGCAAAGAAAAGACAGTAACATGATTCCCTTAAATCCACCACTATTCTCTTTAATGTCTTATACATCAAATAATGGTCAGATTCCTAGGTTTCACATGTGGCTTTACATTATACTTATATAGCCCAATGTAAAATCTGTACGTTAGTAATGTGGGTAACCCTTCTTACCCGTCATGTTTTACTTGGTTTACCCCCCACTTTTGTTAATGCCTGTTATCCCCATTTTCTGTTACTGGCTGCATGGGCTAAGGCAAAGGCGCCAAACTTTACTGTGGAGTAGGTAAAGCTTTGAGGGTTTTTGTTTTAAATCATCTGGTACCAGAAAGTTATACAGATTTGTGCACTTTAACTTCTTCTATGTGTATAACCCCATTAAGATGTACTGTACTGTAAATTGTCAGTGCAGAAATAGAAAATATATGCTCCGTGCAGGTAGCTTCCGAGATACAGCGCATCTGTCACCACCAAGAACATGCTTGTGAAACTGCACACACAGTGCACTTTTTCCTCCTTACCTTTCAAAAATCATAACCCTTTCAATTGTGCACCCAAAAATCCATATGAGGGCTTATTTTTGTGCCACCAATTCTACTTTGTAATGACATCAGTCATTTTACCCAAAAATCTACAGCGAAACGGAAAAAAAAAAACATTGTGCGACAAAATTGAAGAAAAAACACCATTTTGTAAATTTTGGGGTCCTCCGTTTCTATGCAGTACAATTTTCTGTAAAAATGACACCTTATCTTTATTCTGTAGGTCCATACGATTAAAATGATACCGTACTTATATAGGTTTGATTTTGTCGTACTTTTGGAAAAAATCATAACTACATGCAGGAAAATGTATACGTTTAAAAATGTCATCTTCTGACCCCTATAACTTTTTTATTTTTCCACGAACAGGAGCGATCTAATTTTTTGTGCCGTGATCTGAAGTTTTAATCGGTACCATTTTAGTTTTGATCGGACTTTTTGATCGCTTTTTATCCCCTTTTTTTTTTATGGTATGAAAAGTGACCAAAAATACGCTATTTTGGACTTTGGAATTTTTTTGCATGTATGCCATTGACCGTGTGGTTTAATACAATATATATATATATTTTTTTTATTCAATATATTTTTATAGTTCAGACATTTACAAACATGGCAATACCATATATGTTTATTTTTAATATGTTTATATATTTTTATATGGAATTTGGGAAAAGGGGGGTGATTTAAACTTTTAATAAGGAAGGGGTTAATGTGTGTATTTTTAAACTTTTTGTAACTTTTAGGAGGAATCATTTGATTTCTCATACAGATCAATGGGGTTACATATAATCCCATTGATCTGTGTGCTCTGCGCTCGATTGATCATTCTGAGCACCGAAGTCGGCACGGCATGAAAGGAGAGGTAATCCCTCAGGCTACCTCAGCAGTGGATCGCCCCTCCATCCAACCCAATCCACCCCACTGGACCACCAGGGACGGGATACAGGCACCTTTAGATGCCGCTGGCAACTTTGACAGCGGCGATCTAAAAGGGTTAATAGCCGCCTGGGAGCGATCGCCGCATGCCGGCTATTAACGCCGATCCCCAGCTACAAGGATCAGCCCGCGTCATACCCCGTTAACGGCCATTGGGCGAGCATAGACGTCCATGGTCGTTATGGGGTTAAATAAAATGTAAAAACTTCCCGCTATAGGACGTATGCATACGTCCCAGCACCCAACATGTTCGCGCAATGGGACATATGCATACGTCCTAGCAATCTCCGGCACTGCCGTGGGCATCACAGGTGATCATCAGCGGAAGCCGTCGCAGCGAGCACGGTGAACGCCGTAAAAAGTAAATAAGTAAAATTTAAAAACGCAAAATTTGCTAATTTTGGTACAAATAGTGGAATAAAAAAAGATCAAAAAAGGTAGCACGCATCACAAAAATGATACCAATAAAAAGTACAGTTCATCCCGCAAAAAATAAGCCCTTACTCAATGGCGTCGGAAAAAAAATTAAAAAGTTACGGCTGTTGAAAAATTAATGGCAGAAAAAGAATGTTGCTCAGAAAAGGAAAAAGAACATAGAAAGCTATATAAAATGGGTATCACCATAATCATACTGACCCACAGAATAAATATAACATCACTTTTACTGCACAGTGTATACCATAAAAAAATTTTTTCCAGTTTTTCACAAAATTTTTGTAGTTTTTCTGAAAAAATGCTGCATGTGTCAACAAAAATGCACCACTTATATAAAGTACAATATGTATCACAAAAAAAAAAAAAAAAAACACACACAATCTCAGAATCACTCTGCTCAGAAAAAGCGTGCTAAAGTCATTACCATTTAAAGAGATACATGTCAAATTTAAAAAAAAGAACCTGGTCATTAAGGTAAAAAATGGGTCCGTCCTTAAGGGGTTAACAATGAAGTAACATTTGTTTAAATCGTTTTAACAGTACAATAAATTGCAAATAATAAAAAAAAAAACCTGAGTCATGCTAGCCACGAAAATAATGAAATTAGTGAGTCTTCCAAAAAATAGAAGTTAGAAGGGAAGTAACACAATCACTATACAAAGCATGACTGTGAGAAAGTTGGGTGACACAGCAATAATGAATCAGCAATTTGTGCAATATATACTGTAAAGTCTACATGTCAGCAAGCTATTACAAAGTCTTCATGGATATACTGTTATGAACTGTTAAATACTGGCATATAGGAGAAGATTTAGCCAGAGCGTTCCTCAGGGCTGGGAGAGATGATAAAGAAATAAAACCTGTAACAGCTATATAAAGGTTAAAAGAGACAAAACACTGTAATAAATGTAAAATTATGATGCAAAATAGAAAAATTATATTATTAATTCTGATTCAGAATACAGAGCTATCACAGGAAAATATGTTTTGCTACCAAATGTATTCTTTACGGTATTATTATGTTACTTAATTAAAGTAGTAGGTTTACAAACAGTCCTATTGAAAGCTTAAGAGAACACAGTGAAAAGCTGCACATAGTGCTAAAAGACAAAATCAGTTCTAAAAGGCTACAAGCCCTCCAAAAACAACATTATAAAAAAAAAAAATAATAATAATAATAATAATAATAATAAAAGGGATTAAGTAGGATGCCTCCCACTTAACTTGTACATTATAGTAAAAATGACACTTTACAGCAATATAGGGGTTTATAGGATGTTATAAATCACAGTATTGTAGGAAAGGTTAAATACTTTGCTTTTAGAATTTACTTATAGACAAGCTGAAAGGTATGTCGCATAACCAGTCATGCTGAAGAGACATGCACGCACAGCAGGTGACTGACATGTGAGTACCCTCTCAGGCATGGTCCATACCCATTGGCCACAAAGGAGTCTGCTTAATGGGAAGGTCTAACTAATAAGACCCCCGTCAATCCTGAATACATGGGGCTTGGACCCTATTACAGGCGGAGAAGTGAATATCTGTATATTAAACTCTAAGCGGGGTCCAACAACGTCAGAGTTGAGTGTACTCTGCACAATGACCATTAGGTAACATCATTGTTTAGGTAAATTTCCAGTCACGTTTAAAGGTTCCTAGTAGAACAATGAATTTACAGGCCAGGAAGGACACATCACCTCACAAAGTCAGTCATATGCTTACACTGATTGAGTATGTAGTCACATAGCCAGTCCTATAAACACTGGCCCATCAAGAATAGGATTGTGTAACCTGCAAAAAGTTATTCAACCAGAAAGCTTATTAAGCAAAAGGTTTATGTGTTTATGATGTATAAACTATAACAATAAAGCACACAATAGATTCGAACCTGTAAAATTAACCATACAGCACCTATGCATACCTATGTGTCTCCATGGTTACATATTCCAAACAAACGCTGTGTATGCTGATCATCTAGTCATGTGCCCTACTTCATACTAATTTACCAAATGTATGATAGCAAGAAGTAGTGGACACATGGAAAGGCGTATGACTGCAGGGGAAAACTTCACTGGTTTGTTTTTCTAATCTGTAACTATGGAAACTCATAAGTCTGCATAACAGCTACACACAACTATAGGATATTTTTCATCAAGAGAATGTATAAGGCTACTTTTCCTTCATTTTAGGAATGAAGCACCGGAGCAATAATAATTGGTGAGCATAGACCTTAAAGGGGTACTCCCGCATTTTAAAACTTATCAGTGTCTGATCACAGGGGGTCTGACCCTGGGACCCCCGCAGTAATACAGACTTGTTGTAAATACATATTTATATATTAACACCTCACAAGAGAAGCTACTTTGTAAAATGTACTATTCTCTCTCTCTCTATATATATATATTATATATATATATATATATATATATATATATATGTGAATATCACAATAAACATGTAATCTGTTATTTTACATCAGGGCAGCAATTGAGCATAAGAAAATGCTTTTATCTACCTTAAGAGTTATACCATGTGATATACCCTGTGATTGTTACCCAGGAGGTACCAGTGACCAGCTGACCCCAAGAGGGCCTATGAGCTCCTTGCTACCTTGCTAGTCTCCCCCATAAAAGCCTGGGAGGAGCTAGCTTCTCTCTCTTCTGTACCAAGTCTGTGTGTCCAGAGTAGTGGAGGCCTCAAGTCAAGTCCTGCAGCCACAGTCAAGTGCAAGTAAGATAAACCTACAGCTTTGTCTGTTATCAGTCAAGTCTGTCTCTGTCAAATTGTCAAGCAACGTGGCCTGCACTAAATTGTCCAGTCCTACTACAAGTCCCAGCAAGACCTTAAGGTCTTTGAGTCACTGGTCACCTCTTTGTGCCCTGGCTGAACTGTATAGACTTTACCAACTGTCTACCCTCAGTAAAGCTACCGTTGTCCGTAACTTGGCGTCGGAGTCTTTATTGCCCCCATGCCTAGCCCAGGATCCAGCGGTATACCTTCAGGTGGTTATAGGCTAAACCATGCCCTGGCATCACGAATACAAGGGGTTAATGCCATCTGCCCCTAGGGTGACAACATCTGATCTGCACCACACATCCTGCCACCACACTTTTCTTGTCTGTACAGTAAGGTAGGTCACTATTGTTTGAAGTGCTTTTTATGCTGGTCAAATTTTTTGGTTAAAGGGCTCTACAAATAGTGAACCTTTACTGACACAAACTACATGTATAACGCACTCCAAAATGATCATTACATACTATAAAGTCTTATGGGGGTGAATTAATCAAGGCCTATGCACCTGTAAACACGAGTGGCGAATGTGTGCATGTTGCATTTAATATGTCACTTTATGGCAGCTCAATGTTTGTTTGTTTTTTGCTGTGTGCTACATAAAGTTATTACGTAGGAAATTTCACAGTGTATATGATGACGTCAAAATTATCACACGCGACTTTTGAAAACTCTTACATACCCGTACCAAACTATACAATGTTTACTTTAAAGTAAACAACTCTGTTCAAGAGAATCTATGACTTTTGGTTTATATTACCATTTTATCATTGACTATTGCCTAAAGCTGCGACTATAGGTTTAAGCCACTTGGTTTTCACCCATAGCTCTCTTTTTGGAAAGTGTTTAGTGCGCCAAACGGCAAAGTAATGTCACACTTTACAAATAGCTGGAAACTTATTACGAGGCATATCACTCCTTGTAATTCTGGCCAGCTGAATTGCACAGAATACGTGCCCCATGCCAAGATAAATCTCCCCTTACTATCTTTAAAATTGTTCAGACTGTGCATGCTTTCCACTGTAACATTTTTTCCAGCGATATTGTTGCATTGCAGATTATTTATAAACCTGAAAAGAACATTCTATAGAATTGAGGCATATTATCTGATAACTGTAACTGAGATCAAGTGGATGGAAGACAAACCTCACTGAGCTAAACAGTCTGGGAGCAAGGCTGATAAGGTGGAGGCATCATATCATAGTGCCAGGAGCTATGCAGATTGAGATATAATTCTATAGGCAAAGATTTAGCATAGTTTTTATTTTAGCAATGTAAATCCCTGCTCATTCTGGTCTTAGGAGTCAAGTAGGTGCTCTGACTTGTGATTGACAGCCTTTACCCATGACTTTCTATACATATATAAAAGTCAATAATGAATAACACCTCCCACTGGACCCCAAAACATAGAAAGGACTCCACTGAGTGGTCTTATCAGTGACAGCTTTTTTATTTATATACTTCATAAGTAGGACCACCCATTGATTTCAAAGCCAAAGAAGGAGCAGGGATGTAAATGAATACATTATTGTCATAGTGAATCTCTTTCCACAAAGCTACACATCAATTTATTCAGCTCTTCAACAAGCAGAACACACTATACATTTAACATGACAGGTTCTCTTTAAATGAACTTTATGGTACAGTCACACAGCATATCTGCTGCTGCACAGCATCAAATCCTCAGTAGATCCGCAGACTCAAATCTGCAGCGGATACAATATGTGAGAGTGTTCCCTTAAAGTCCCAATAATATAACGTTTCAAAACCCTTTAACTGCATTACAATAAATGGGACCCATTAAGGCACAGGTCATTTAAAAGAGAAAACAGGCATGTAATGTGTACAGAATATCTTACAAGAAAAACTCAAATGCCTACTCCATGTAAATCCAGAGTCATAGACACTGGTGCAGTGCCTTTATGTGTAGACAACCCCTACAATATTTGTATACTGTACATTTTATATTGAAATATTAGGACATAAAGGGGACTTCTTTATGCTCGGATGTGACATGACACCCATAAATCCCATGAGTAATGGATTACGTTCAATTCTATTTAAAAAGTTAAATAGGAAAAGTATTTTAGTTGTAGGGTAAGAAAAAAGAAGGAAAACTAGAAGAAGAATGGTCAGAACTCTGGGAACTGAAATTTAATGTGGATAAGTGCAAGATAATGCACCTGGGGCGTAAAAACCCTCGGGCAGAATACAGAATATTTTACACAGTCCTGACCTCAGTATCTGAGGAAAGGGATTTAGGAGTCATTTCAGAAGACTTAAAGGTAGGCAGACAATGTAATAGAGCAGCAGGAAATGCTAGCAGAATGCTTGGATGTATAGGGAGAGGTATAAGCAGTAGAAAGAGAGAAGTGCTCATGCCGGTGTACAGAACACTGGTGAGACCTCACTTGGAGTATTGTGCGCGGTACTGGAGGCCGTATATCCAGAAGGATATAGATACTCTAGAGAGAGTTTAGAGAAGAGCTACTAAACTAGTACATGGATTGCAGGATAAAACTTACCAGGAAAGGTTAAAGGACCTTAACATATATAGCTTGGAAGAAAGAAGAGACGGAGGGGATATGATAGAGACTTTTAAATACATAAAGGGAATCAACACGGTAAAGGAGGAGAGCATATTTAAAAGAAGAAAAACTACCACAAGAGGACATAGTTTTAAATTAGAATGGCAAAGGTTTCTGCAGTAATATCAGGAAGTATTACTTTACTGAGAGAGTAGTGGATGCATGGAATAGCCTTCCTGCAGAAGTGGTCGCTGCAAATACAGTGAAGGAGTTTAAACATGCATGGGATAAGCATAAGCCTATCCTTCATATAAGATAGGGCCAGGGACTATTGATATGATTCAGATTATTGGGCAGACTAGATGGGCCAAATGGTTCTTATCTGCCGACACATTCCATGTTTCTATAATAACACAAGCAAAAGTGTAGGTGGTAATATTCAGGAGTTTGTTGGCTCTAAAGAGCAAATGGTGAACAATGACTTACTTAATATTAGAGAGAATTTGTCTCTCCACAACCTTTCTGCAACATATAAATCCAGTCTTTGTCTTGACTTTGTAGTTGATCTTAGAGAAGCTCAAGGTAGCACCTTGTAAGGATTTCTTTGGATTATCTGATTTGCGAAGTCCATTCAGAACCGGGTCCATAATCTCCACCACAGTATGAGAATCTGTCATGGCAATGTGATCGCCTTCCTGTAGATAGATCAAAAGAGCAGTCAATGGATAGAAATATCTCAATAAGATATATTTCTAAGGCATATAAAATACACATAGGAAGATATGATCCAAGGATCAAATGTACATCCCTTGCCATCGTTCAATACTACACAACTAATAGTAGCATATCCTACCAAATTATTACCCCTGTACAGCTCCTTATAATCCTGAGGTAATAGAGCCATACAGGGCAACATTAATACCACAAACTAAACTATAGCACAAAATTGTAAAACAAAAGCCAGGGGAGAAGTAGTGCAATTATGGTTACAATATTGGGGTAGAGACCAGGGGGAATTGACACATTTGGCCCTTGTTCTGATGCTGCAAGTCCAAATTGTCCCCCATGATGGCACAAATTACAAAGAAACATGAGACAACCTGCATGTGGACTGTAGCCAGCTTACTAGAGAAATAATTATTCCTAATCACTGGTTATAGCTATGGATAGAGCAGACCTTTATTGTAAGGCTGGTAAAACGGGAAAACCCAACTATATTTGGACTGCAGTATTCGCCAACTAAAGACAGCCAATAATAAGTGAATAAACATTGGCGACATAAGCTACAATTCAATCCCACACTAGGAAGTGTCATAATGTTCTACGCAACCTCATTAAATAACCATAAAGATCTATACTTAGCATGGTCACACACCAGTGTATTCAGGATCTAAAATTACATACGGGCATCCCAGTCCCTTTATGTAAACTTTATGGTAACCTATTCTTAAAAGGGGTTATCCAGGAAAAAACTTTTTTTTATTTTTTATATATCAACTGGCTCCAGAAAGTTAAACAGTTTTGTAATTTACTTCTATTAAAAAAAATCTTAATCCTTTCAGTACTTATGAGCTTCTGAAGTTAAGGTTGTTCTTTTCTGTCTAAGTGCTCTCTGATGACACGTGTCTCGGGAACCGCCCAGTTTAGAAGCAAATTCCCATAGCAATCCTTTTCTAAACTGGGCGTTTCCCGAGACAGGTGTCATCAGAGAGCACTTAGACAGAAAAGAACAACCTTAACTTCAGAAGCTCATAAGTACTGAAAGGATTAAGATTTTGTAATAGAAGTAATTTACAAATCTGTTTAACTTTCTGGAGCCGGTTGATATATAAAAAAAAAGTTTTTTCCTGGATAACCCCTTTAATGCCGTCATTTAACAGGATACCCTTCAATTTGTAAGAAGAGAAGTGGAAGTCCTGAGCATCTGCGCTCCTCCAGCAATATTACTGAGATTCAGCAATAACATTCCAGACAAATTGCGAGGAAATTCAGTAACTTCTTCTCGTGTATGATGCCAGCAATATTTTTCATGTAAAAGTCACCCTGAAAACTTCTACAGACGTTTTGTGTACATATGTGCTCCAGGTGTTGCATTTTTCTTAGCAACCTCATCGGAGAAACAAAAACGCTCAACAATGTATATTATTTACATATACGTTTTCTAAAACTATAATAAAAGGCTATAATAACACTAATTCTTGGACTTTGGTGTGACGTGTGGTACAGTTCTAATATCGGATAAAACAGTGGTTGAATGGCGATATCCAGTGATCGGTGCCTGCGATTTAGGTCCTGACCCAGGATCTGTGCTTATATATGAAGGAAGAGCCGCAGCACTGCAGAAGATAAAGCATACGCTTGGGAATTTATTCACTTGTATACCTGCACATGAGTAAAACCACAAGCGTTTGCTTTATCTTCTGGAATGCTGTCGCTCTTCCTCCATATTTATCATAGAGATTTTTTATTTTATTTCTAATAATTCATTAACCGCGGTTTCACATGCTGGTTCACATCAGGTCGGGTTTACACAGTGGAAAAAAAAATCTACAAAAGGAAGCGAGGAAGATAAAATACGTCAATGAATATGTGTGAAACTGGCCTTTATCTGAGATTTTTTTCTCTGCTGTTGGCTGTCCGAGCATGCTGGGAGTTCTAGTTTTGCAACATCTGGAGGTCCGCAGGTTGAAGACCACTGGTCTATGGGATTTTTCTAATAGCCGTTTTAACCCGTTATTTTGTGACGGAAGATAGTAAATGAACTATTTCTCCCGTTACTATCTTCCATCACAAAATAACGGTCGTTATTAAAATACGGGCTATAACGGGTTAAAAAGGCTATTAGAAAAATCCCATAGACTATAATGGGATTTTCTAACGGCCGTATAGGATTTTGTAACTGCCGATTTTCTGACGGAACTTCAAAAACGGAGTAATTATGTAGTGTGAAAGGGGCCTAAGTAATTGTTTATGTCATGTGGAATAGACTGAAACTGTAAGTTAATCTATATATAGGTCAAAAATGTATTGATCATACCATTACGAAATGGTTTATTTATTTCGAGTAGGGTCACGTGCCATATTTTGCTGCGTTTTTTCTGCAGCAGATTTGGCTAACCATTGGCTTCAATGTTTAGGAAAATACGCAGCATTGTATAGAAGATAGGTGCCTTAAAACGTAGCTTTTAATTAGTTATAACAATAAAAAATGTCAACAAAATAAACAGTGCTATCACCTAAATGTAAATGCATAAAAGCAACTAATCAGCTGCTCCCTGAATCTATCTACAGAGTGGTAGAGAAATATAAATTATACAAATAAGTATAACATGCCCCTATTGCCAACCCTTGGGTTGGCAATAGGGGCATGTTATACTTATTTGTATAAGGGTTGGCAATAGGGGCATGTTATACTTATTTGTATAATTTATATTTCTCTACCACTCTGTAGATAGATTCAGGGAGCAGCTGATTAGTAGTTGCTTTATGTATTTACATTTAGGGGATAGCACTGTTTAATTTGGTGACATTTTTTATTGTTACGACTAATTAAAAGCTAAGTTTTAAGGCACCTATCTTCTATACTCTTACAATTTTGGATCCGATAGGTTTAACATCTGTGGTTACGTGAGCCAATATTTCTTTACGTTTTTCAGAAGATACGCAGCAGCAAAATATGGGACGTGTAACCCTGCCCTTACGGTATATCTATGGCCGTTTATTGTCCTGTTATTTCACAGATGAAATGCTTTTGTCCTTTAGGGTTTATTCACACATACAGGATCCTGCGCAGATTTGATGAGCAGGATTTGTAACTACAGATTAGAAGCTGTGCTCGGTCATTTAGTTTACATTAAAATCTGCAGCAGAAAATCCTGCCCATCAAATCTGCGTTTGTGTGAACATACCCTTAGTAAGTTTACCAATTGTTGTTACCCGCTTTCAGAAAACTGAAAAACTGTGACTGAACAGTTGGCCCCATGTAGCTGTGCGGATTTTATACAAACACCCGTCTCAGTCATTATACTAGTTGACTACCCCCGTTTCAGGGTAAACAAAAAGAAGAATAAAAAGGTCACTGAATCCTGACAAACGGGATAAGGAAACAATAGGGAAACCTTTAGCCACAGCCCCCAGTCCCCAGCTCCAGTGGTCTTATGAAACAATACATTCAGAAGGTTACACTTCTTTTAGAACTAACATGACCGGGCATTTCATCACCTTCATATACCAGTTACCCTACTATCTAGATCACACAAGTAAGAAAAACCTACATCAAGACGACAAGACTACATATTCAATCCAACAGTTACTGAATAGAAAAAATCAATACGCCTGTATTTCCGTATATATTTTTCAAGTTAGAAGTCTGACTGTATGGAAGAAACATGACGGAGTGTACGGTTACATGAAAAGTCAATATTTGGTCACCGTTATTTAGAGTATACTGTATATGTCAAGGCGCATGGCAGCAAAGCACTTACCTAGCATAAAAGGCAGACGCTAAACAGCAGTGGTGTCTAGTGTTGTAGGGAGGAGGAGTGTTTGTATCAATGATCTGTATTACAAGACACCAGTTAGGCAACAATCCCAGCTCTGCTGTTCCTGAGCATCTGCTCTTTGTGAAATGACAGAGCAGATAATAAGGGGACATAGACACGTGTGGGGTGGAGACTTCCCAAGATGTCATAAGAGACAGCCCTGTTAGTCGCACACATCCTACTTTCCATTCTTTGGATAACACGGCTTATTACACAAGCAGGCAGAAGGGCAAAGTCACTTCATGATCGGTTATCAGATGTTCAGCATTGAGAGTAATAAGCTTTATTACCAGGTGGGGTAACCGCTAGTGCACTATAGCAGGATCTATTGTAAAGTACTTGCATTAGGCTGAGTTCACACTTAGTATTTTGGTCAGTATTTGGTCGTCGGGTTTAAGCTGTTGTGGGTGTTTCACAGCGCAATTTCTGTAGTGGAAAATCCGCAGCAAACCCGATAATTGTAATCTGCTCGTAATCCGCTCCTGTGAATGTACCCTTTGGCCTCGTTCACATCGCAAAATTTCTGAGCCGAATCCTGTGGAATCTGAATTCCGCTCGAAATTCTGTTGCTATTCCATTCTTTATAATGCGATTCTGCTACATGGTGGACTTTCTGCAGCGGAATAATCTGATGTGGAAATTCTGATTCCAGCCTTGGCAGAAAGCTGTGGAATCAGCTTTGAAATGTATCGCTGTCTATGGAGAGGGCGCATTTCCGAACGGTCCTAGTGCGGGCATGTTCTGCCAACACCCGCTGTCTGCAGAATCTGCTGGAAATTTTCCAGGCAGACATTCCACAAAAAAAAAAAAAAGCCCTGTGTGAACATACCCTTGGGTCGTGTTCACACAATTGGAATTTCCATGGCTTTCAATTGGATTCTGCTGCAACGTGCACAGGACATGATTTTAAGTACATAATGAGCTAGATTTATCAAAACTCTCTTTGTTGCTTATAGCAACCAATCACTGCTTAGCTTACATTTTATAAAATACTATGGGGAACATGAAAGCCAAGCTCTGATTGGTTGCTATTGGCAACAAAAAATATTTTTTCTTTTAGATAGTTTGAATTATAAAAATAAATAAACAGTGGGGCAGATTTAAAGGGGTACTCTGAAGAAAAGAAAATGTTTTCAAATCAACTGGTGCAACTTCAAATCAAGTTTTACAGATTTGTAATATACTTCTATTTCATAAGTCTTCTAGTACTTACAACTTGGCTCCATTATCTTTCATGGATCTGAGCTGCAATACCTCACAAAACCTGAGGACAGGCGTGACGCTGTTTTTTTTTTAACTGACCAGCTCTGTGTTTCTAATCCTGGCTAACCCCTTTTTATCATTCCAGTACTTATCAGCTGCTGTATACTACAGAGGAAGTTGTATAATTCTTTCCAGTCTGACCACAGTGCTCTCTGCTGACACCTCTGTCCATGCCAGGAACTGTCCAGAGCAGGAGAGGTTTGCTATGGGGATTAACTCCTGCTCTGGACAGTTCTGACACAGACAGAGGTGGCAGCAGAGAGCACTGTGCCAGTAATTGGCTGAGGAGCAGTGTGGCACACTGGGTCCAGGCATCATGATTTCCGACAGGAAGAAGATCACAGCAGGAGACCAGAGTGCTGGTGGTTAATAAAAGTTATTTTTTTTATAAATCTGCTTCGGACAGCCGAGAAGAGCCCGTCCACTTTCAAATACGCAGCGGAAAACCGGCAAAAGCAAAAAGCGTGTGAACACACCCTAAGGCTAAGTTTCCACTTGTTTCTTTCTGAAAGTTTTTGGAATACTGCCACTGCAGTTTTTGAGCCTAAGCCAGAAGTGTATTCAAAAGGAATAGGACATATAAAGGAAGGACTTATACTTCTCCTCCCTTATGGATCCACTTCTGACTTTGGTTAAAAAATTGCAGTGGCAGATGTCCAAAAACTGCCAGAAAAAAAAAAAAACAAGTGGAAACTTAGCCTTAGGGAATGGCAATGTTTGCATGGTCGACGCCAGGGACACTCAGAATCTCCGGCCGGCATTTTAACGTCCTTAGATTCTGTGGTATCATCCCTGCCTTAGGGTACGTTCACAAGCGCAGATTTTTTAGTGGGTCTTCCGCTGCGTATTTGAAAGTGGGCGGGCTCTTCTCGGCTGTCCGCAGCAGATTTTCCGAGGCGAAATTTACGCTGCGGAAAATCCGCCACAGTCCCTACTGACTTCAATGGGGCTTGCGGCAGATTTTCCGCAGTGTACATTCCGCCGCGGAAAATCTGCTGCGGACATCCGAGAAGAGCCCGCCCACTTTCAAATACGCAGCGGAAAACCCGCTAAAAAATCTGCGTGTGTGAACATACCCTTAGGCTAAGTTTCCATTTGCTTTTTTTTCCTGCGTTTTTTTTTTTTGAGAAAAAAATGGCAGAAAAAACACCAGTGCAATTTCCTGCGTCTGGCGTTTTTGCATTTGAGTGGAAATAGCATTTTTGGCCCCTTTTGGCATTTTTTTTTTTAATTTGTTGGGTACAAAAAAATAAAAATAAAAAAAAGGATGCAGTAGGGATGGAAAAAATGTATTCAACTACATTTTTTTTTTTATAACGAAATTTTTATAAATTTTTAAACAGGGACCAATTTATGTGAGTGGGCAGAGACCTAAAAATGTAGCCAACAATAATAAAAATGTAGAAAGGGGCCATTTAAATGTAAAAATATATAATTTTATAATTTTGGAACATTTTTTATTAGCAATGTATTTTAATAATGTGTTTAATAAAGTGTGTGTGTGTTTCACTTTTTTGTCTCTATTTAAACATTTTTTTAGGTAGTACTGCTACTCCCAGCATGCAACACACTGTTCCATGATGGGAGTAGTAGTACCTGTACTAATAGACAGATCGCCCCGGGTGTCACTCCTGACACCCAATGCGATCGAACTATCTATTGCAGAGATGCGGAGTGGCTCTATACAGCGCTCGCATCTCTGTCTATTAATGCAGGTACTATAGCTCCCAGCATGGAGTAGAGTGTGGTCCTTGTTTGGAGTAGTAGTACCTGCAGATAAGGAAAGATCACAGCGGGTGTCACTCCTGACACCCCCTGTGATCCTCCTGTATAATGTATAGATGCGGGCGGCCGCTCTTCTATGGTCCCCTGCACTGCCGTATATATACACACCTATTCATATTTCCCACAGAGAGCTGTGATTGACTGGAACCATCTGGCCAATCACAGCTCTCTGCAGGAAATATGAATATGTGGATATATACGGCAGTGCAGGGGACCATAGAAGAGCAACCGCATCTATACATTATACAGGAGGGTCGCAACGGACCTGGGGTGATCTGTCAATTAGTACAGGTACTACTACTCCCATCATGGTGTTCCATGCTGAGAGTAGTAGTACTAACTAAGAAAATGTAGAAAAGTGAAAAAAGTTAAACACATACACACTTTATTCAACACATTATCAGGCTAGAATTCCACTGAGGTTTTTCATGCAAAAATGCTGATAAAAACCCCCATTTTGCCGCACAGCTTTTTTTCTGTGAAAAAAACACCGCGGACAGATGTTAGCTACAAGTCAATAGTGAACTGCAAAATGCCAGATCCACTTGGCGTTTTTCATTTTGGCGTTTTTTTTTTTTTAATCTTTTGGGTGTTTTTCGCTCTTTTGGGCTCTAAGGCTGATTTTTAAAAACGTCCTAAAATTCAGAATATGGCATTTTTTGGGGGGTAAACTCTTGGCATTTTCCTCCCATAGAAGTCTATGGGAGTGAAAAAACATCAAGAAAAACACCATGTGGGTTTTAACTTTAGTGTTTTTGCAGGTGGTTTTATGCTTTTTTTGGACTTCAGCAATCCAAAAAAGTGATTGAGATACCTTTTGTTTGTTTAATTTCGTAGGGTACCATAAAAATTAAAAAAAATACAGTAGTGATGGAAAAATTGAACAAAAATTTTAATTAATTTTTAAACAGGGATTAATTTATGTGGGCAGGCAGAGAACTAAAAATCTAGCCGGCAATATAAAAAATGTAGAAAGGGGTCATTTAATTATAAAAAAAATATATTTTTATAATTAATTTTGTAAAACTTATTAGTAATGTATTTTAATTATGTGTTTAATAAAATGTGTGTGTGTGTTTTTTTTTTTAGGTAGTACTACTACTCCCAGCATGAAACAGACTGTTCCATGATGGGAGTAGTAGTACCAGTACTAATAGACAGATCGAAGCGGGTGTCAGAAGTGATCACTGCGATCAGGGGTCAAGTCCTGGGGAAAAAAAGGTGTGGGAACTCTTCTAAGGGCTGGTCCTGCTAATAGGAACAGTGTTCCTGCAGTGGAAAAAGTGCAGGAACTCAGTTCCCACACGTTCCTGCAGGACTTGAGCCCTGGCTGCGATCCTCTGGTATAAGCTATAGAAGCAGCGCTCCACTGTCCGGCACTATACTCTGCTGTGATGTTCTCTTCACTTCACAGATTCATATTTCCCGCTAAGAGCTGTGATTGACCGGATAGTGTTGGCCACTCATAGCTCTCCGCGGCATATACGAATTTGTGATGTGAAGATAACCTCACATCACAGCGGAGGGATTGCAGCAGATTTTGCTACCGTTGACTTTAATAGGTCCGAAGGAAAATCTACAAATCTGCCTCTATTGCGGATTTTTTGCTGATCCATTAAAGTCAATGGTAGCAAAATCCGCTGCAGATTTTCCGCAGCAAATACTCTGCGGAGATTCTGTAGGTAATCTGCCCATGTGAGCATACCCATAGGCAGGATTAACAAGGCAGAAAATGTGCAGAATGTCCGTTCAATAAACACATGCAGCTATTCTGCACATTTAACTAATCCACAGGGGGCTAGGACCGCTCAGAAATGTGCGATCTCATAGACTGCAACACATTTCCTTGCGGAATCTGCAGAGAGGATAGACATCCATTTTTTCTGCGGACGCTGGAATCATAATTTCAGCGGCAGAAACATCTGGCACGGAAATTCTGCTTTATGAACTGTGCAGCAGAATCCCATTGAAATGAATGAGACTCTGCTGCAGTGGAATGTCTGCCGTGTGACTGCCACCACACACTAGCCTTATTTAGAATACTTGTGCATCCACATGCTGATTGATGTCAATGTGAGTGGATATTCTTTAATATTTTGGGACCTCCTTTTTAGTATTGTGGCTTTTCTGCATCTAATACAGTACAGGCTAGAAATAGCAACTGACACTTAGGCGAGGGTCTTGTCTGCATTGATCGGACCAATGTGGATTGGCATCATTGGTATGTTGGCAAGGAAATGCAATGTACCCATTTACAGGATGCATAGGAAAGTGCTGGACAACAGTGCTACATAAAAGTATCCTCCTCTATAGTTTCCTACAGAAATCCCAATACAGTCACCCAGTAGGGACTAAGGTCTATTTAGCCAATAGTGCCAATGGGGTCCAAGGATGTATACTGATGAGAAAGATGCCCATGGATGGCTATATTTAGTCTTATCTAAGTGACATATTTAGATTATGCAAATATCTACAAGTTAAAAGATTTTGTTTAGTTAATTTTCATTAAATGCATGGAGTTTTGCATGTTTTGTCTTACAAGGACGTCGGAGATGTCAGGCACATTGCAGCATCACATAACATGTTAGGTAAGCAGGGCAGGATCATTTCATAAGGCGTTACTCAATTCAGTAATAGAACGAAGGCAAAGGTGAGTCTTGTTACCTGCACTGATGTCTGTTTACCACTCCCAGGAAGAGATAAGCTGACTGAAAATGACGATCCAACAGTACTGAAAGCAAAGGAGCGCGCAGACCCCCTCTGCCAAAATGTACTACAAATGTACTCTTTTATATTAAATCATAGTGGCATTGGCCATCCCTAATAGTGCGGATCATTGTTCTGGGGGGGGGGCATGCCGCACATTACCAGATTATTCTGCACAGATACAAGATAACAAAATGTCTTACATTCCCATTTTATATTTAGTCCCTACTTTCAGAAGGATTTGGGTGGTTGAAAGAGTTTGGTTTCTATAAAATCTAATGAAATATTCATCTATATGACTACATTTAGAGGGATATTAGGTGTCGGGTTTTCCGGAGATCATGGAGTGCCATAGGAGTGTTGTGTAAGCGGAATCACTGAAGTGACAGTAGTAAGGCAAAGTTGAGTTATGTTTCATGCCCTTTTCTTACCTCAGTCAGAAATAGCTTTCTAGAAAATAAGGTAGTGTATCTCACACAGCTGCATGAAAGATATACAAAAGCTATATATATATGCTGAAGTATACACAGATAACCTCTGGCACACTGACTGTATGTACACATCTACTAGAATGCTATTAAAGAGGAATTATGGAGCAGTGATAGACTAAAAGTGCCGTAATACAGCTGCTTTGTGTAAATGTAGAGAAAAAAAGAAGTAGAAGTCATCCTAGATGGCGGATAAACGCTTTATCTGAGAAAAATGTGTCCTTATTTTATATGTATGATTGTGTGAATTTGGCCCAGTTTAGCTGACGCAGCATGGTATCTTAAGGGTTACTGCACTTTACAAACATGCTGCAGAGGTTACACAAGAGTTAGGTCCCCTTTAGGGTATGTTCACACTGTGGAATTCCGCACAGTGGCCCTTATTTACTAAGAGTGGAGTGTAGGTTTCTTTGTGGGTTTTAATCCCCTACAATTTATTTTCCACGGTATTTACTAAGGTTTCCCTACATTTTCCACTTTCCCTACGTTTTGCTTTTTTTTTACACATGCTCTGATCTGTCTGGTTTTCCTCAGCTCAAATCCACCACATTTTATGTGGAAACCTTAGTAAACAAATATCAGAGATCACACCCCCTTTTCCCAGCAGCCACACCCCTTTTTGGGGTTTTCTTAGCAAAATGGAGAGTTAGTCAGGGTTTTTTCAATTCTGGCGCAAATTCTGGTGCAAAATCTGGCGCGGACAGAATTTCTGGCGCAATGCGACAGAATCTGGAGCACAACCCGACAAAACATGTCAGGTTTGCAATAGTAAATGAGGGCCAGTGAACGTTAGCATCAGTGTGAATGGGTCTTCCGCAAGACCCGTTTACACTGCAGAATTTAAAGGGGTACTCCGGTGCTTAGACATCTTATCCCCTATCCAAAGGACAGTGGATAAGATGCCTGATCGCGGGAGTCCCGCAGCTGGGGACGCCCGTGATCATGCATGCGGCACCCTGTTTGTAATCAGTCACTCCGTTTGCCATCACGCCCTCTCCTGTAGGCTTGCATTGAGGAGCGGAGCGTGACGTCACACGGGGGCGAGTCGTGACGTCACACGCCACCGGCCCTGCAGTCGACCGTAATCAGTCCCGGAGCGAACACGCTCCGGGGGCTGATTACAAACGGGGTGCCGTGTGCATGATCACGGGCGTCCCCAGCTGCGGGACTCCCGCGATCAGGCATCTTATCACCTGTCCTTTGGATAGGGGATAAGATGTGTAAGCACCGGACTACCCCTTTAAGCCGCGAACAATTCCGCCACTGAAATTGTTCAGTGCAAAGAAAGAATATGTTCATTCTTTGCACAGAAGTCCTCCACGAGCACTGCATAGCCGTCAATGGTGACAGCTCGGTCCTAGCGCTGCCGACGGCTGTCAGGCTGAATCTCCGCTCACTGAATTCCAGAGCGGAGATTCAGCATCATATCCATAGTGTGAACATACCCTTAAAGGGGTACTCCGCCCCTGGCATCTTATCCCCTATCCAAAGGATAGGGGATAAGATGTTAGATTGCCGCGGTCCCGCTGCTGGGGACCCCAGGGATCGCCGCTGCGGCACCCCACCATCATTACTGCACAGAGCGAGTTCGTTCTGTGCGTAATGACGGGCGATACAGGGGCCGGAGCAGTGAGACGTCATGGCTCCGCCCCTCATGACATCACAGCCCGTCCCCTTAATGCAAGTCTATGGCAGGGGGCGTGATGACCGCCACGCCCCCTTCCCATAGACTTTTATTGAGGGGGCGGGCCGTGACATCACGAGGGCCGGAGCCGGGACGTAACGATGCTCCGGCCCCTGTATTTCCCGTCATTACGTGCAGAGCGATCTCGCTCTGCGCAGTAATGATAGCGGGGTGCTGCAGCAGCGATCCCCGAGGTCCCCAGCAGCGGGACCCCGGCGATCTGACATCTTATCCCTTATCCTTTGGATAGGGGATAAGATGTCTAGGGGTGGAGTACCCGTTTAAGGGCCTGAGCACATATGGGGTAGAGGAAGAGTGGTGCAGTTTCCCATAGCAACCAATCTGTTAGCTTCTTAAATTTTTTAGAGGCCTTTTTAAAAATAAAAGAAGTGATCTGATTGGTTGCTTTGGACAACTACACCACTCTTCCCCTTCACAGGTTTTGATAAATCTCCCCCATATTGTCTAGAAAAGACACAACTGCAGAGGAGGGAGAGAGAAGCTATAATATTTTTCTTTCTTAATTATTTACTTTATTAATAATAATAATAATAATAATTAATTGTGTAGCACCACAATGGATTTTACACTTTTTTGTATGGCTTTTCACCTAGATTTATCATGGCTATAATTCCACTTTCACGGCTTCACACTATATCATCTACAATATACTGTATACATTCACTCCACTTTATTCAAATCATTCAATAATTTATTTTTATTCCTGGTCAACAATTTACTCAGTATTTTAGGTATTCTTTTCTACTTCTCATATATATATATATATTCTCATGCATACTTCATAACTTTGTATAAATAGTGGTCCCTTAAGTCACAAGATTAATTGATTACAGGATGACCATTGTATGGCAAAACCATAACTCATTGGAAACCTGGTAATTGGTTCTGAAGCCACCCAAATGTAATAATAAGATTAAAGAAGATTAAAGAAGATAAATTAAGATTAAAGAAGTGACAAGATAACCAATAAAGCATGTCCTTATATATATATAAAAGTGAGAAATAGCTGCTAGAAGTTACATAGTTACATAGTTAGTATGGTTGAAAAAAGACATACGTCCATCAAGTCCAACCAGGGAATTGAAGTGAAGGGTGTAAGAGGATAAGGGGAAGGGATGTAGGTTTATAATTCTGCATAAGCATTAATGTTATTTTGTTCCAGGAATGTATCTAACCCTGTTTTAAAGCTGTTAATTGTTCCTGCTGTGACCAGTTCCTGAGGTAGACCGTTCCATAAATTCACAGTCCTCACGGTAAAGAAGGCATGTCGCCCCTTGAGACTAAACCTTTTCTTCTCCAGACGGAGGGAGTGCCCCCTGGAACAGTTTTTCTCCATATTTTTTGTATGGGCCATTAATATACTTATATACGTTTATCATATCCCCCCTTAAACGTCTCTTCTCAAGACTAAACAATTGTAACTCCTTTAATCGCTCCTCATAGCTAAGATGTTCCATGCCCCATATTAGTTTAGTCGCGCGTCTCTGCACCCTTTCCAACTCCGCAGTGTCCCTTTTATGAACAGGCGACCAAAACTTAACAGCATATTCCAGGTGAGGCCGTACCAATGCTTTATAAAGGGGGAGTATTATGTCCCTGTCCCTTGAGTCCATGCCTCTTTTGATACATGACAATATCCTGCCGGCTTTGGAAGCAGCAGCCTGACATTGCATGCTATTCTGTAGTCTGTGATCTACAAGTACACCCAGATCCTTCTCTACCAGTGACTCTGCCAGTTTAATCCCCCCAAGTTATGTCACTTTATACATAGAGGGCAGGGGCTTCTTCAGGGTTCTATAAAGAACCTGGTGTCCAAAGGAGCAGCTAACCCTGGCACAGGTAACCCCTTAAGGACGCAGCCCATTTGGGCCTTAAGGACTCAGCCCATTTATTTTTAAGTTTTCGTTTTTTCCTCTTTGCCTTCAAAAAATCATAACTCTCTTATATTTTCATCCACAAACTAGTATGAGGGCTTGTATTTTGCGCGACCAGTTGTCCGTTGTAATGCCATCACTCACTTTACCATAAAATGTATGGCACAACCAAAAAAATACTATTTGTGTGGGGAAATTAAAAAGAAAACCGCAATTTTGCTAATTTTGGAAGGTTTTATTTTCACGCCGTACAATTTACGGTAAAAATGACATGTATTCTTTATTCTTTGGGTCAATATGATAAAAATGATACCCATTATAACATACTTTTCTATTACTGTTACGCTTAAAAAAAAAAATCGCAAAATTTAAACCAAATTAGTACGTTTAAAATCCCCCTATTTTGAAGACCTATAACTTTTTCATTTTTCGGTATAAGCGGCGGTATGAGGGCTCATTTTTTGCGTCGTGATCTTTACTTTTTTAATCCGTTTTTTATGAATTTGTTTGGGAATAAAATGTAATAAAAAAGCATCTATTTTGGAATTTTTTTTATTTTTACGTTCACGCCGTTCACCGTACGGTATCATTAACATTTTATTTTAATAGTTCAGATATTTACACACGTGGCGATACCAAATATTTTTTTAACACTTTTTGGGGGTGAAATAGGGAAAATGGGACAATTTATGTTTTTATTGGGGGAGGGGGTTTTTCACATTTTTTTTTACTGAATTTTTTTACTTTTTTTTACTTTTATTTTTACACTTTAATGGTCCCCATAGGGGACTATTTATTTATAGCAATCACTCGATTGCCAATACTGTTCAGTGCTATGTATAGGACATAGCACTGATCAGCATTATAGGTCATCTTCTGCTCTGGTCTGCGGGAAGGCAGATCAGAGCAGAATACGCCGGGAAGGCAGCGGAGGCAGGTGAGGGGACCTCCGTCTGCTGTGCTGGATGATCGGATCGCCACGGCAGCGCTGCGGGCGATCCGATCATCCATTTTAGTGACCGCGATGCTGCAGATGCCGTGATCTGTATTGATCATGGCATCTGAGGGGTTAATGGTGCGGTCCCATTACGGGCGGGTCCCAGGCTGCGATTAGCAGCCGGGACCTGCCGCGCATGATCCGGGCATCGCTCCGATGCTCGCGGTTATGCTTAGGACGTAAATGTACGTCCTGGTGCGTTAAGTACCATCTCACCATGACGTACATTTACGTCCTTCGTCGTTAAGGGGGTAAAGAACAGAACAGTACTGCACTATACTATAGGGAGGCGCTACTAGATAGCAAATCAGTGCATACACCAGTAACACCAGTGAAATGCCCATTCTGATTGGTTCGATCTTCCAGCCATTCACAGGAGCTACTAATCTAGTCTGTAGCATTGTATATGGAGTCTGGTTTCAGGTTACAATGGTCCAGGAAAGACCATCCTATGTTGGAAATGTTGCAACCTGAGATCATTGGGGGAAATTTATCAGAACCTGTCCAGAGGAAAAGTTGCTGAGTTGCTCATAGCAACCAATCACATAACTCATTTTACCACAAAATGTATGATGAAGCCAAAATAATAAATTTTGTGGGGCAAAATTGGAAAAAAAAAAAAGCCATTATGCAACTTTTAGGGGGGGGGGGTTTACGCAGTGCACTTTTTGATAAAAATGACACATTATCTATATTCTGTAGGTCCATACAATTCCAATGATACCTGATTTTTATAGGTTTTATTTTGCTAGTGAAAAAAATATATAACTTTTTGTAATAAAATTAGTGTACTTAAAATTGTCCCTTCTGACATCTAACTTTTTTATTTTTCCGCATACAGGGCCATATAAGGACTCATCTTTTGCACTGTGATCTGTAGTTTTTATTGGTACCATTTTTGTTTTTAAAGAACTTTCTGTTTACTTTTTATGGATTTTTTTCTGCTATATGAAGTGATCAAAAATGTGCAATTCTGGACTTTTACGCCATTTACCATTCAGTTTTATTAACATTATATTTTAACAATTCAGACATTAACACACGTGGCAATACCACATATGTTTAATTTTTATTTATAAAATGAGAAAAGTGGGGTGATTCAAACTTTTATTAGGGGGAGGGGTTATACAGTTATTACACCTTTTTTTTTCCCTTTAGTCCCCATAGGGGATTATAACATGGAATCACCTGATTCCTAACACTGATCAATGCTGTGTTATTACACAGCATTGATCAGTGTTACATGCAGTCTGTTGCTCTAGCCTGACAAAGCAGAAGATCCGACATCATGGAGAAAGGAAGGGACCCTCTGGTCGTCAGTTGTGGCCTCTGGCTGTTAATTCCAGCCGGGGGGCGCAAGGTACGGGACAGGATGACGTCATAATCCCGTTCCGTAGCTGCTCCCCCCCTTCCCAGGATGTATGCCTACATCCTGGGGAGGGAAGGGGATAATACAGAATATAACTCAGGATCAGTACAGGATAAGTAATGTAATGTATGTACACAGTGACCTCACCAGCAGAATAGTGAGTACAGCTCTGGAGAATAATACAGGATATAACTCAGGATCAGAACAGGATAAGTAATGTAATGTACGCACACTGTGACCTCACCAGCAGAATAGTGAGTACAGCTCTGGAGTATAATACAGGATAGAACTCAGGATCAGTACAGGATAAGTAATGTAATGTATGTACACAGTGACCTCACCAGCAGACTAGTGAGTACAGCTCTGGAGTATAATACAGGATATAACTCAGAAATAGTACAGGATAAGTAATGTAATGTATGTACACAGTGACCTCACCAGCAGAGTAGTGAGTACAGCTCTGGAGTATAATACAGGATATAACTCAGGAATAGTACAGGATAAGTAATGTAATGTATGTACACAGTGACCTCACCAGCAGAATAGTGAGTGCAGCTCTGGAGTATAATACAGGATATAACTCAGGATCAGTACAGGATAAGTAATGTAATGTATGTACACAGTGACCTCACCAGCAGACTAGTGAGTACAGCTCTGGAGTATAATACAGGATATAACTCAGGATCAGTACAGGATAAGTAATGTAATGTATGTACACAGTGATCCCACCAGCAGAATAGTGAGTGCAGCTCTGGAGTATAATACAGGATATAACTCAGGAATAGTACAGGATAAGTAATGTAATGTATGTACACAGTGACCTCACCAGCAGAGTAGTGAGTACAGCTCTGGAGTATAATACAGGATATAACTCAGGATCAGTACAGGATAAGTAATGTAATGTATGTACACAGTGACCTCACCAGCAGACTAGTGAGTACAGCTCTGGAGTCTGGCCACTAGAGGGAGCATCTTCCTGTGAGTCTGCTGAGTGTGGAGGAAGTCGTTTGCTGGATTGTTTGGTGTGTGTGCGCTCTGAGCTCTGCCGTGTCATCTGTGCCGGACAACGTTCTTCCTTCCCCAGAGGGAGAGCGTGGGTTCAGGCATGAGCGAGGAGAGGAGAACCCCAACACCTGCCCCCCGAATCAGGTCCGCGGGGGGCAGGGGGAGCCAGCGACCAGGTGTGGAGGGACCAGCGTCAGGAAGTGCATCAGAGGTCTCCGGGTTGAGGCGCTCTGCCAGGAGGTGCAGCGATGCATCTCCAGCCACCCCTGAACCCGTAGAGACAAAGAGCAGCCGCAAGGCTGGCCCTGCAAGTTGTGGGACTACAAGTGCAAGAAGTTCCGGAAGCACAGGTACTGTGACAACAAGGCCTGACAATGTGGACTGTGATACTCCTCCTGGAGCAAAGCTAAATGCCCACGGATGTGTGGAGGAGGATTGGGGGATGCCTAGGGCCCGGGAGTCTGGAGTCCCCCATAACTCTCGTGTGGCAGAACACATCCGTGGATATGAGGAAGCAAGGGGCAGCTTGTATAGGCTCCAGGAGGAGGTACGGGAAGCAAAAGCCCTGATGGAAACTGCGGCGAAACGACAGAAAGCTGAGCTGTCAGCCCGGATTAAACAGCTGAAAAATGAAATAAGGATCCTGGAGAAGAAGAGAACTTTTATTTTAGAGAACAGCGGGCCATTTAGGGAAAAACTTTTAAATGAAGACCGCTTTCATACAATGGAGAGAGAGAAGCAGAGACGGCTGAGGGGGCTTCAGCCACGGGTGGAGGAGGAAGGAGACGCTGCGGAGGCCGATAATGTTGAGCCAAATCCACCCGGGGGTCTGCAACATCTGACCCCATACAGTGGGCTCCCTGCAGGGCAAGTGGCGATGTCATCTGGCCGTGGCTCTGGCGGTTCGGGGGATGAGAGCAGCACCAGTCACCAGGGAGGGGCGCTGATGGCCCAGATCCAGCTCCTGGAGTCCCCAGGTCGCCTCCAGGACTTCACGTTTGGGGATGAGTTACCGGAGGAGGCACCTGGGGGAAGGAAAAAGAAGCTAAAGAAGACCAAGCTCCAGGAGCAGGTAACATTTGTATATACCCCCCTCCCTGAGCCCCCCAGACTGGCCGCAGGGTCAGCTCACTGTGTGAACCCCATTTCTCAGCCCAGCCTGAGTTCTGCTGTGGACTCAGTGCAGGAGAGTGGGGAGAGTATGGAGTCTAGTGTGGCGGTGAGCTCCATCGCTGTTTGTAGTAACAGTGGTGGAGCAGACAATGTATCGGCTGTGAGGTCGGACAGTGATATTTGCCCAGCGATGGGCATGGATGGCTCTGGCACATTGGGCTGCTCCCTAACGGGAGGGGGGGGCGGCTTTGTGCCAGAGTCAGCTGCGGGAGCTCCGGTGGCTCTGAACGTTGACACTGCTGTTCCTTTGGAGCAGCGGTGTCGTCGTGAAAGAGCTGCTGGGGCCAAGATGTCTTCGCCTCCCAGAAAGACTGGACTAAAACCTTTATTTTGTATTGGCGCCGCTAATCCAGAACAGCGGCGCCCAGGAGCAGAAAACTCCAGTACTGATGAGGCGGAGGGTACCAGTAAAAACAGGGCTGGGGCCGCTAATAAACAGGCTAGGCAGGCTTCCCGGTCCTTGTATAAAGGACTGGTGACCTGTCCTGTGGTGGTGGCTCCAGCTCTGGTACCCAGTGATGCTGATGGTACACTATCTGCACCAGAACGCACCGGTCCAGCCAGTATGAATGAGAAGGTTAATGTTGGAATGAATTGTAGTATGGGCTGTAGCACGGGTGGAGGTATGGGGGGCACATCAGCTAAAACAGGCAATAATGGTGTGAGTATGGATTATGTGGAGGAGGGTGGTGAAGAGGCACAGATTAGTGGTGGGGATGTAGGGCCTGGTCCAGTTGCACCCCCAGCGGTGGCAGCACCGGTACGCAGCTACGCAAATGTCACCGCTGGGGGGAGGGGGGCACCTTCCTCGTCTTCTGGCTCTGGGGGGGGCAATTTGCAGCAGCGTCTCCTGGGGGCCTTAAGGAGAGGGGAGAGATCAATCAATGTAGAGGGTAGGGAGGTTGATCTATCCTTTTGGATAGAAAGACATGGTCTTTCAGCCTTCCGAGAGGAAAGAGGGGGGGATACTGTGTGGTCCCTCCCAACAGCCGGGCCAGGTGGTCTCCGAAGGAATGTGGTCCGGCTGAGGTGGAGAGGCAGTGATACATGTCCTCCAAGATCTAAAGTTGTTGAGCTTCTGCTGAAGTTGGGCTTTAAGGCAGCTGACATCTACGCCTTGATACATCCTTATGGTACCCCTGAGTTCGATATCAGCTTTGTTCGGCCAGAGGGGCTTGAGCTCTTCTGGTCGAATTATGAGCTGGTAAAGAATGAGCCCGGCTGGCGAGACTTTGCCATTCAGGCGGTGTCTCGCCAAAACAATGTCAAGAAGGTGACCGTTTTAACCCGTAACGAATCACTTTCTTGTATTGACATCATGACGTGGCTAGGTCGGTATGGAGAGGTGGTGGAGGTCCCAAAAAAGAACAGGGATGAATATGGCATCTGGTCAGGGGCCTGGACGTTTATGGTCAAGCTTAAGCTTTCAGGAAACACCGTTACCCATATACCATCTGCAACCTTCCTCGGAAGGGATCGTATCCAGATCTTCTACCAGGGTCAGCCGAAGCTCTGTCACAGATGTGGTGACCCCACACATTTTAGTGCCAATTGCACTGTGCAGAAGTGCACTCTGTGTGGGGTAATAGGCCATCTCGCTGCATCTTGTGCAGAGATTAGGTGTCACCTGTGTGGTGACTTAGGTCACCCATTCAGTCGCTGCCCTCGTTCCTTTGTCAACGCGGTTGTTGCCCCAGTGGGGGTAAGCCATGAGGTGAACTCTGCTGGGGGGATGGCTGGCGGGGATGAAGGGGTGCAGGGGCCAGGGAAGAAAAGTAAGCAGAAGACGCCTGCCCAACTGAGGCGTCTCAAGAAGCGTCAAAGGGATAGGGAGATTCGGGAGTCACAGGAGCATCAGCCAGCTGAGGTGGCTTCTGATCCTGTCCCTGCGACCAGTGTTACTGCTGAGGCCCTGGGGGATAGTGAACTGGATGAGGAGACTGGAAGGATCCACAAAGAGGAGGATACTGTCTCCTCGCTGTCCTCCCATGGTGAGAGCGCGGATGAGGACAGAGGGAGATGGGCAGAAACAAAGCGGGGTACTCGGAGGAATAAGAAAAAGAAAGATTTAAAATCTTCTCCCACCCGCCAGATGCCAAAGGAAGGTACAACTGACCCCCCTCTGATTGGTCTCTCCAACCGGTTCCGAGCCCTCCGCGACATTTCCTCTTCGGAGGAGGAGGCTGGGGGTGAGGTTCCGGATGTTGCGGTGGGGCCCACAGGGGACCCTGAGTCCTCTCTCCCTGGGGAACCTATGTCTTCAGGGGGGGGGACTGGCTCAGAGTCAGGGGACGAGGAAAATGTAAATAAAGGGAAAATGGACACATCCATCTCACTAAAAAGGGGTAAACCATCATCTGATGAGGAGGGTGGTGGGGTGGATGGGAAGGATGGTGGGAAAAAGAAAGCTGTCTAACTCAATCACCCTTGATGGCGGCACCCTCTCCGTTGACTCTGGCATCCATTAATGTTGCCAGCATAAAGTCAGATACGGCTCGATTTGCAGCCTATGATTTTTTTGCCCATATTAATGCTGATATTTTATTTTTGCAAGAGACCAGGCTAACAGATATGTCATCTATCTACAAGGCTAAAAGAGAGTGGAGGAATGGGCCCTCCTACTGGTCTCTTGGGGCCGAGCCGTATAGCGGAGTGGCGGTCCTTTTTACCGCAGCGGTAGAATGCCGACGGGTTATCGAGTTAGAAATGGGGAGGTGCCTGATCTTAGATGTCCTCATGAAGGGACAAGAACTTCGCCTTATTAACATCTACGGCCCACAGTCTAAGTGGGACCGGAAGTGTCTCTTTATGAGGATCAAGCCCTATCTTTTTACAAGTCGGCAGGTGGTCTTTGGAGGGGACTTTAATGCTGTCACGAGGCCCCAAGACAGGGGAGGTGCCAGAGACAAGCTGACTTATGATAGCGTCGCCCTTAATAGCATAGCGAGTGAGGCTCGCCTGGTGGATGTCCACATCCGGCACACCCCAGGCCACGCGGGATTCACCTATCATAGGGGTAGTTGTAGGTCTAGGATAGATAGGTTTTTTTTAAAGGAGGAGGCCGTCTCTTCAGCAGTGTCTGTTGTTGAGGTGGAGTTCTCCGATCACTGTTTAATTTTGTTTTCTCTGAATGTCACAGAGACCCCCCGGATGGGCAGAGGCTATTGGAAGCTGAATTCGTCTCTCTTGGAAGAAGCGGAGATAAGACAGTCCTTTGAGGATTTTCTTCAGAGCCAGGTACCATTGCTGGGCCTTTGTAGCAGTAAGTCAGAGTGGTGGGAGATCTTCAAGGAAAGGGTTGCGAGATTCTTCCGCCAGCTCTCGGGCCTCAGAAGCCTAAACAGGTACCGTTTGTACCAGGGCCTGAGGAAGAAACTTGAGAACCTTGTCTCGACTGGAGGTAGTCGTGACGATATCTCCAGAGTGAAGTCCTTGTTGATGAAGTGCCAGTATGACAGACACGCATCTTTGGTTTTTGAGAGGGATTACGGGAAGTACCGCTCGCCCGACCCTTACAGAAACTGCAAGATGTCAGTGAATAGTAAAATAGTCTCAGGACTGATTGATAGTACGGGATCCTTGAAAAGGTCCAGATCAGGGATCCTGGAGGTCGTCAGATCCTTCTACTCGCACCTCTTGGGAAGGAAGGATCTAGATCGAGATAAGGTATCAGCTTTCTTGGCTGAAACCGTCCCTGAACCAGGAGTAGACTCCTCTCTTGACGTTTTGACAGAGATGATCCGGGAAGAGGAAGTCAGGATGGCTATTGATGGGCTTGCCCTCAAGAAGTCACCCGGTCCGGATGGCTTAACATCTGAGTTCTATAAGACCTTTAAGGACACTTTGGTTCCCCTCTTGGCTGGGGTTTTTAATGAGTGTCTATCCTCGGGCACTCTGCCAAAGTCAATGAGGAGGTCAGCGCTGATCATCCTGTCAAAGGGTAAAGACCCGTCCCACATTGAGAATTGGCGTCCCATAGCGCTTCTCAATGTGGACCGAAAGATTCTGGCAAAAGTGCTGTTTAACCGGCTGGTGGAGTTTGCACCCCGGCTCCTTTCGGGGGCTCAGCATTGCTCTGTTCCGGGCCGCAGTACATTTAGTGCTGTGCTCAGTGTCCGAGAGGCTGTGGAGCAGGGTAGGGCTGGCCACTGGAAGGGGTACTTGCTGTCCTTGGATCAGGCAAAAGCGTTTGATCGGGTTAACCATGAATACCTCTGGTCTGTTCTTCTGAGATATGGCCTGCCGGGGGGGTTTGTTGATTGGCTTAAGACCTTGTACGCAGGGGCAGAGAGTTTCCCGCTTGTGAATGGTTGGATTGGCCGCTCTTTTGAGGTTGGGTCTGGCGTCCGTCAGGGTTGTCCTTTGAGCCCGTTGCTGTACGTGTTTGCAATTGATCCTTTCCTTAGGAGGATTGATTGTGGACCGTTGGCGGGGGTGAGAATGGACCTGGCGGTGACGGATTTGGCTCTGAGGGCGGTAGCGTATGCTGATGATGTCACCGTGTTTGTCTCCTCACAAGAGGAAGGCCAATGGGTGATGTCAGAGGTGGATCGCTACTCGGAGGCATCCGGGTCCAAGATCAACCGGGATAAGTGCGAGAGTCTCTGGCTGGGAGGGGGAGATCCTGGTTTTGATCTCCCGGACGCCCTTCCAGAGCCCCAGGAATCTGCAAAAGTTCTCGGCATCGAATTTGGCCAAGGGGATTACCCCAAACAAAACTGGGACAGCAGGCTTAAGATCGCCGCTCAGAAGGTGGATCAGTGGAAGGGTTGGTCTTTGATCCTCGGGGAAAGGGTTAACCTGATCAAAACATTCCTGCTCCCTTTACTGATATATCTGGGCAGTGTATGCATGTTGCCAGAACCTCTTTGGACCCGGGTCTACAGTGTGTTCTTCCAGATGTTATGGGGGAACAGACTGAACCTAGTGAAGAGGGAGGTTACTTACCGTACGAGGAGACTAGGGGGGTTGTGTATGGTCAACCCTGTGGTGTTCCTAGTGAATACCTTTCTTAAGACCAATATAGCAAACCTCTGGTCAGAGAGGGCTCCTCCGTGGGTATCCTCCTGTAGGGGATGGTTTTGGCCTTTCTTCCAGGAATGGGAGACAGGAGGGCAAGTGAAGGATCTTCGCACACCACACGGGCATCTCCCGGCTTACACTACCCCGGTTCTGAAGGTTATTCGTCGGTGGGGTCTGGGGATGGGGGAGATTAGGACTCTGTCGAGGAAATTCCTTGACAAGAGGGTCCTGTCTTCTCATTTCCAGAGGCCATTGGCGCTCAAGGACTGCCCAAGTCGGGATCTGGAGGTGGGTTTAGAGCTTTTGAATTCTATCAGGATCCCCTTGAAGTTTTGGGACTTGACTTGGCGCTGCTTCCACGGGAAACTGTGTGTGAGGGACAATCTGAAGTGCAGGAGCTCTGATGACCGGGGATGTCCCCGCGAAGAGTGTGGAGGCATGCTGGAAAGCATGGAGCATTTTCTGCTTCATTGTCCCTTTAACACAGAGGTTTACACCAGGGTGGGCGCTTCCATTGGTTGGCCTTGGCTGGCCAGTCTCTCCTATGCGGAATGGGCCTATGGGGCATTCAGAAACCTTGGAGGCTGGGACCGGTGCACTTTATTCCTAGTCAGCTCAGTGGTTAGGTACTACACGTGGAACGCACGGTGTTTAGTGTCGACGCAGCGTAAAATCCTCCCTGTGGATGTGGTGGTTAGGAACATTCTCGGTGACCTGGTGAAGGTGCGTTCTCTGGAGTACAAGAGGCTGGGTGCTGGCAGGGCCTCTCGTCTATGGAGGGGCTCTGCCTTTAAAGTGCCTTAGCCTGTTGTCTCCCCCTGGTGGTGGGCTGATGCTGGCACATTAGTCTTTTTGTTTTGAGCAGTTGGTTTATGGTAATATAGGGCTTGCAGGCGCTGAACTTGAGCTTTAGGGGTTTGTTGTTTGGCTTATAGTGTTATATGTATTTGTTATTGTATTTATTGTTGTAGTCTATTTGTATACTTATGTATTGTATATATTGTTAGTCTGTGTATATTTTATGTAATGTATATATTGTATATATTGTGTGATGCCACCTGGGGTTTGGGTTTAGTTTAGGTTGGGTGGTGGGTTAAAAAGGGGGGAGGGGGTTTGTATGGGACTTTTATATATACAGAAAATCCTGGACTGGTTCATGGACGTCTGGTAACATGTACTGGGGGCATGGGATGCGGGACCAGCTCAGGGCCAAAAAAATAAAAAATAAAAAAAAAAAAAATAAAAAAAAAGTGGTGTTATTTTGTTTGTGTTGGTTTTTATTATTTTGTATATATTATTATTGTTGTTGTTGTTATTCTTTTTGGTATATTACTGGTATTGGGTTTTTGGTATTGCAACTGGGCCAGGAAATTCACATTTAGTATTAGTGTATATAGTTTATTAGTATGGTATGGGTATTATGGGTATTATAGGAATATGTCTTTTGTAAATATTGTATATATTTGTTTGTGTGCAGGAATGAGTGTGTGGTGGACCGGTGTTGTATTTTATGCTATGGTGTTGGTTTTATGATCGTTATATTGATATGTTCTGTCGGATATGATATGTTTATGTTTTGTAATTTTTTTATTGTTATGTTTGAAATTTTAATAAAAGATCTACAGGATATAACTCAGGAATAGTACAGGATAAGTAATGTAATGTATGTACACAGTGATCCCACCAGCAGAATAGTGAGTGCAGCTCTGGAGTATGCCACATGTTAATTCTGATCCTGAGTTACATCCTGTATTTAATATAGGATGTAACTTAGGTGTAACATGTGATATACACCAGAGCTGCACTCACTGGGGAGAGTTATCAAAATCCAATAGCAACCAAAAGCAACCAATCAGATTGCTTCTTTTATTAAAAAAACAAAACTCTGCAAAATGAAAGAAGCCATCTGATTGGTTGCTATGGGCAACTCAGCAACTTTTCCTCTGGACAGGTTTTGATGAATCTCCCCCTCTGTGTAGAGTGACATTACTTACCCTGCACATGGTATATACTGTATACAGTGACTTCACACCCTGGGAGTATTATGCAGGAAGAACTCACCAGCTCCCCCCTCCCAGGCTCTGTTATCTCCAGGCTGCTGGCTCTACAGGTCCTTCAGCCAGATCACAGCTCTTCTGCTAAACTCCGCCCCTACATGTACAGGTCACATGATTGTGACATCACAAAAGGTCCTTCACCTCCAACATACTGCAATTACAGAGCATGTTCTGGTAGTCACTGCCATTGTGTTGTGAGGGGAGATCTCTGCTGTCCGACCAGAACCTGCATGATGTGAACCAGTGGGGGTAAATTTAGATTTTAAAAAGATTTTTAAAGATAAATTTAAAAAAAAAGTATTAGCTGGGGGAGCCCGGACCACTTACTGGGGTACTGTCTGTACCCCCTGATGGCAGCCCTGACCTGTGCAGAGGAAAAGTTGACCAGACTTTTTTTTTTTTTTTTTTTTTTTAATTAAAGGAGAACTCCAGAGAAAATTCACTTATCCCTGATCCACAGGAGGCAAAGGTCTTCACATGAGACAAAGATAAGACAATTTTACTGTACTTGCCATACCTCTTCCAGTAAGGCAAAGGTAAGTATATTCACCTGTACTCGTCTTACCTTTTTAAGGATGTAAGTGTTTTGAAATGTATACAGATCGTTTCCTACACTGATACCGTGGGGGGAAAAGGATTTAGTCAGCCACCAATTGTACAAGTTCTCCCACTTAAAAAGATGAGAGGCCTGTAATGTTCATCATAGGTATACCTCAGAAAAATATCAAGAAAATATGACAGTCTACTAGGTAAAGTATATGGAGCGACAGGTTAGAGGATGTCCAATAATATTCTAATACGGTTTATTATAGGATAAATTACACTCACTATGGGGGAGATTTATCAAAACCTGTTAAGAATAAGAGTGGTGCAGTTGCCCATAGCAACCAATCAGATTGCTTCTTTCATTTTCCACAGGCCTCTAAAGAGGCCTGTGGAAAATGAAAGAAGCAATCTGATTGGTTGCTATGGGCAACTGCACCACTCTTCCTCTGCACAGGTTTTGATAAATCTCCCCCTATGTCTTCTGCAGGGCCCTTGCATCAGACGAACCACAAATAAATCAAATCAAATCACGTAAATATTATGCAAATGCTCATAAGTATATCATAAAAGTAAATGTTCATAAATAAATGCTCTTGAAAGTTTGAATGGTAATAGTTCCCCAATTGGCAAGTTAGTTAGTGGTAACACACTGGTAGGGCTACATATGTGCAGAACGGGGCTTCTCCGTACTACACTGCCTGACCGTTCAAGATAACAGTCTCTAGCAGAGATCATTTGAATGGCGCTGTAGTTAGAAGCGCTGAGCAGGACTGATGTGCGTCAGACTAATGCGCTCTGTAGACCCCTTGTTGGTTGCCCACTATACCCTGGCAGCGCAGGGATGGTAAGTTGTGAGTGGGATGGGGATTGAGGTTAACCCCTTAAGGACGCAGCCCTTTTTCACCTTAAGGACTGAGCCCTTTTTCACAATTCTGACCACCGTCGCTTTATGAATTAATAACGCAAAAACGCTTTTACCGAATTTTCTGATTCTGAGACTGTCTTTTTCGTGACATATTCTACTTTATTTTGGTGGTAAATTTTCGGCGTTACTTGCAACCTTTTTTGGTGAAAAATCCCAAAATTTCATGAAGATTTTGAAAATGTTGCATTTTTCTAACTTTGAAGCTCTCTACTTGTAAGGAAAATGGATATTCCCAATAAATTTTATTTTTATTCACAAATACAATATGTCTACTTTATGTTGGCATCATAAAATGGACATATTTTTGCTTTTTGAAAAAATTAGAGGGCTTCAAAGTAGAGCAGCAATTTTCAAAAATGTCATGACAATTGCAAAATCTGAAGGGACAGATGTTACAGAACTACAACTCACAGCATGCCTGGACGGTCTAGGCATGCTGAGAGTTGTAGTTTGGCAACATCTGGAGGGCTACCGTTTGGGCACCACTGCAACAGTGGTCTCCAAACTGTGACGCTCCAGATGTTGCAGAACCACAACTCCCAGCATGCCCAGACAGGAGTTGCAGTTTGGCCTTCCTAGTGGTTGCCACAGTAAAATCACTTTACTTTCACTTTCATTCCCCCTCCCCCGTCGTTTCCCTACCTGTGCCTGTCTCCAGCAATGATCGGGGGTCCCCACACATCTTCTCCCCACGTTCCCCACGACATCCAGGGGTGGGCAGAACGGGGGTTGCCATGGCAACCCACTGTCCTGCGCTGCCATTGGTCAGAATCAGTTCTGACCAATGGCAGGGGATAGGAGGAGATCGCAGCACTGCGACCTCGCTCCTAACCCTCAGGATGATCGGGGCTGTCACTGACAGCTCCGATCATCCCTATTTTCCGGGTGATCGGGTCACCAGAGACCCGATCAGCCCGGAATAGCAGCAAATCGCTTGTCTGAATTGACATGCGATTTTTTGCGATCGCCGACATGGGGTGGGGGGGGGGGGTTCTCAGGACCCCCCTCGGCGATGTGCCGGGATGCCTGCTGAATGATTTCAGCAGGCAAACCGGTCAGGTCCCCAACCAGCTAGCGGCGGGGACCGGAATTCCCACGGGCGTATGTATACGCCCCACGTCCTTAAGGACTCGGGATGCAGGGCGTATGCATACCCCGGCGTCCTGAAGAGGTTAAAGGGGTACTCCGGTGGAAAACTTTTTTTTTTAAATCAACGCCAGAAAGTTAAACAGATTTGTAAATTACTTCTATTAAAAAAATCTTAATCCTTTCAGTACTTATTAGCTGCTGAATACTACAGAGGATATTCTTTTCTTTTTGAAAGACAGAGCTCTCTGCTGACATCATGACCACAGTGCTCTCTGCTGACATCTCTGTCCATTTTAGGAACTGTCCAGAGCAGCATATGTCTGCTATGGGGATTATCTTCTACTCTGGACAGTTCTTAAAATGGACAGAGATGTCAGCAGAGAGCTCTGTGTTCCATAAATAAAATAATTTTCCTCTGTAGTATTCAGCAGCTAATAAGTACTGGAAGGATTAAGAGTTTTTTTAATAGAAGTAATTTACAAGTCTGTTTAACTTTCTGGCACCAGTTGATAAAAAAATAAAAAAATTCAACCGGCATACCCCTTTAAGTCTCTCTTGCCTATAATGCTCAGGGTATGTTTGGCTGGTGCACTCTGCAGCGCTGGAGACAACCTATTGGCTGCCCACTTTACCCTGGATAGTGGATGTTAAGTCTCAAGTGAGATGGGGGTTGGCACACAGTGCCCCTTACCAGTACTGCCAATGTATAGTTACAGGACTTAGATCGTCAGACAGGGATGATGCTAGCTGGTCAGCGGGGTATATGCGATCCGGGGAGCGTGCGCTCTATTGCTGTACTTGCGGTCCGGTTTACAGAAATGAGGTTCTTCAAGCTTGCCAGTATTGGGGTATGAGCAGGTGTGTGGTTGGTGGCTAACCATAGACCTGCACATACACCATAGTGAGTGTTATTTATCATATAATAAATTTAGAATATTATTGGATATCCTCTAACCTGTCACTCCATAACCTTTACCTAGTAGGACTGTAAAAAAATCATAACCTGGCTTATTTTTTGCTCACCAATTCTACTTTGTAATGACATCAGTCATTTTACCCAAAAATCATTGTGCGACAAAATTGAAGAAAAAAAAACACACAATTTTGTATCTTTTGGGGGCTTCCGTTTCTACATTGTACATTTTTCGGTAAAAATGACACCTTCTCTTTATTCTGTAGATCCATACGATTAAAATGATACCCTACTTATATAGGTTTGATTTTGTCGTACTTCTGGAAAAAATCATAACTACATGCAGGAAAATTTATATGTTTAAAATTGTCATCTTCTGACCCCTATAACTTTTTTTATATTTCCGTGTATGGGGCAGTATGAACCATTTTTGCATTGATAGGACTTATTGATCGCTTTTTATTCATTTTTTCATGATATAAAAGTGACCAAAAATACACTATTGTGGACTTTGGAATTTTTTTGCGCATACGCCATTGACCGTGCGGTTTAATTAATTATATTTTTTTATAATTCGGACATCTGCGCACGCGGTGATATCACATATGTTTATTTTTATTAACACTGTTTTTTTTTTTGTTTTGTTTTATGGGAAAAGGGGGGTGATTCAAACTTTTATTAGGGAAGGGGTTAATTGATCTTTATTCACTTTTTTTTATTTTTCACTTTTTTTTGCAGTGTTATAGCTCCCATAGGGACCTATAACACTGCATACACTGATCTTTGGATCTCAGGTACTGAGCAGTCATTCGGCGATCGGACAGTGAGGAGGAAGGTAGGGATCCTCCTGCTGTCCTACAGCTGTTCGGGATGCCGTGATTTCGCCACGGCAATCCCGAACAGCCCCCTAAGTTAACCTGCATTAGTTTACTTTCACTTTAGACGCGGCATTCAATTGTGAAGGATCTAAAGGGTTAATAGCGCCCGACACCGCGATCAGTACCGCATGCTATTAGCCACGGGTCCCGGCAGTTGTTAGAGGCTGGGCCCGACCCGCCGTACTTAAGGACCGGGATGCAGCTGGGCACCTTTTGTCTGGGCATGCTGGGAGTTGTAGTTTTGCAAAATCTGGAGGGCCACAGTTTGGACACCAGTGTGCAGTGGTCTCCAATCTGTGCCCTTCCAGACAGTGGCGTTGCGACCCGGGTGCGGCCCGCACCAGGTGACACCAACCTAATGGGGTGACACCAAGACGCTCCGCAGCACCCCCCCCCTTCACCTGCGCTGTGCGCCCGTCTGACATCACCACCCCCTCGCCTTCACCAGCACTGGGCTCGGCCTCCGCTCCCACGTCTTCGGTTGCGCCGGCCTGACGTCCCATCGCATGGCCGCGCTGGAGTGACGTCACTCGCAGGGCGCCCGGAGAGAAGGATCGCTGCGCTGGATGGGTGAGTGTCTGTCTCTCTGTCTGTCTCTCTGTCTGTCTCTCTGTCTGTCTCTATCTCTGTCTGTGTGTCTCTGTGTGTGTTTGTGTGTGACTCTGTGTGTGTGTGTGACTGTGTTACTCTGTGTATGTGTCTGTCTATGAGTGTGTGTCTCTCTGACTGTGTGTGTGTTTGTGTCTCTCTGTGTTGTGTTTTTTTTTTTTTTTTTTTTTTTGTAGGGGGGGGGGGGGGGGGGGTTTGGTTGAACCAGCGATCTAAAGTGGGGAGAATTTGACCCATTGTGGGGAACCTGCAAGGGAACCTGCGGCCTAATGTGGGGAAACTACTACCAAATGTGCGGAGTCTATACTACCAAATGTGCAGAGTCTATGCTACCTAATGTGGAGAATCTGTGCTACCAAATGTGGAGAATCTGTGCTACCAAATGTGGAGAATCTGTGCTACCAAATGTGGAGAATCTGTGCTACCAAATGTGGGGAATCTGTGCTACCTAATGTGGGGAATCTGTGCTACCTAATGTGGGGAAATTGCTACCTAATGTGGGGAATCTGTGCTACCTAATGTGGGGAAATTGCTACCTAATATGGGGTAACTGGTACCTACCTAATGTGGGGGAACTGGCACCAAATGTGGGGAATCTATGCTGCCTAATGTGGGGAAAATATGCTACCTACATAATGTGGGGGAACTGCTGCCTACCTAAAGTGGGGGAACTGCTGCCTACCTAATGCTCCCCCCCTGGCAGTAGCACCCTCATCATCCGCCAGCAACCCCTCCCCCCCCCCCCCCCCCAGCAGTAGCTCAGCCATCAGCAGATCCTGATGGTGGATGATGGCGGTGCTCCTGCCAGGAGGATGATCCTGCCGATGGATGATGGGGGTGATACTGCCAGGGGGGATGGCCAGTAGTACCCTCATCATCCTCCAGCAACACCCCCCCAGTAGTAGCACCCCCATCATCCACTAGAAACACCACCAATACCCCCCTCCCGTGGTAATAGCATCAGCTAACGGATGTTGAGGGGTGTTACTGCGGTTGTGTATTATATTCAGAGGGTACACTGTATGGCAACGTTATTCAGAGGGCGCAGTTTGTGGTAGTATTATATTCAGAGGGTGCAGTGGGTGGTAGTATTATATTCAGAGGGTACAGAGTGTTGCGGTATTATATTCAGGGGTACAGTATGTGATGGTATTATATTCCGAATGTACAGTGTGTGGTAGTATTATATTCAGTGGGTATGGTGTATGGAAGGTTTATAATCAAAGAGTATAGTGTATAATAGTATTATATTTAGAGGATACAGTGTTTGGCAGGTTTATAATAATACTTGTTTTCATATAGAGGATGAGAATGCGCTGACAGTGAGGAGACGTCTGGATGTCACATTCTACAGACAGAAGTTTTAGCTGGACCAGGCGGTATGTACCATCTGAATTAGATAAGGAAAGACTATAGATAAGATGTCACCTGTAGTCACTGATATCATTGTGTAGTCTCCTCACTATAGAGAAGACGTCACCTGTAGTCACTGATATCATTGTACATTCTCCTCTCTATGTCCTATCAGAGCTGTAGTCGCTTGTCAGTTCTACAGTTATGATGAGTGAAACTACAACTCCCAGCATAACCTCACCACTGCTCAAAGGGGTACTCTACTGGAAAACATTTTTTTTAATCAACTGGTGCTACAAAGTTAAACAGATTTGTAAATTAAAAATCTTAATCCTTCCAGTACTTATTAGCTGCTGTATAAGCGATTCACAGGAAGTTATTTTCTTTTTTTATTTATTTTCTGTCTGACCACAGTGCTCTCTGCTGACACCTCTGTCCATGTCAGGAACTGTTCATATTAGGAGAAAATCCCCATAGCAAACCTATCCTGCTCTGGACAGTTCCTGACATTGACAGAGGTGTCAGAAAATAGCACTGTGGTCAGATTGGAAAGAACTACACACCTTCCTGTGGAGCATACACCAGCTTATAAGTTCTGTAAGGATTAATATTTTAAATAGAAGTAATTAAAAAATCTGTTTAACTTTCTGGCACCAGTTGATATAAAAGACAATGTTTTCTAGTGGAGTACCCCTTTAAGTAATTCTGGGAGCTGTATATTTAAATGGTGAAAACTTCTTTAACACTTTCCTATTCTGTGGGAACTGATATATCTGATTATTATACTGGAATTTCTCACAATGTGCTACAACAGTGGTGTCTGTCACAACAGGCTAAAAACTTACTGGGGGGAGGGGTAGGTATGGGGGTGACACCATTTTCTACCGCACCGGGTGACATCAACCCTAGCAACGCCACTGCTTCCAGATGTTGCAAAACTAAAACTCTCAGCATGCGCAGACAGTCCAAGCATGCTGGGAGTTGTAGTTCTGTAACATGTGGTCCTTCAGATGTTGCAGAACTACAACTCCCAGCATGCCTGGGCAGTCTGGGCATGCTTGGAGTTGAAGGTTTGCAACATCTGGAAGGACACAGTTTAGAGACAACTGGAGGCACACTGGTTGGGAAACATTGTCTGTTTCCTAACTCAGTGTTTCCCAACCTGTGTGCCTCCAGCTGTTGTAAAACTATAACTCCCAGCATGCAGTAACAGACCATGCATGCTGGGAGTTGTAGTTTTGCAACAGCTGGAGGCACACACGTTGGGAAACACTGAGTTAAGTAATAAACTCTGTGTTTTGCAACCAGTGTGCCTCCAGCTGTTGCATAACTACAACCCCCAGCATGCACGTACAGCCAAAGGGCATGCAGGAAGTTGTAGTAGTATGCCTCCAGCTGTTGCATAACTACAAGTCCCAGCATGCCCTTCGGCTGTCACTGCATGCTGAGAGTTGTAGTTTTTGCAACAGCTGGAGGCACACTGGTTGAAAAACACTAATAGTTTAACTCACTGTTTCACAACCAGTGTGCCTCCAGCTGTTGCAAACTACAACTCCCAGCATGCACTGATAGACTGTACATGCTGGGAGTTGTAGCTTTGCAACAGCTGAAGGCACACTGGTTGTGAAATACTGAGTTAAGTAACAAAGTCTCAGTGTTTTGCAACCAGTGTGCCTCCAGCTGTTGCACAATTACAACCCCCAGCCCAGCATGCACGGACAGCCAAAGGGCATGCTGGAAGTCGTAGTTTTACAGTTTTCCAACAGCTGGAGGCTTGCCCAACCCCCCCCCCCCCCCATGCCAAGTGAATGTACAGGGTCTTTCACGTCCAAATTTAGTGAAAATTTCTCAAACACCCTGTTAGGTGTTAAGGCTCACTGTACCCCTTGTTACGTTCCTTGAGGGGTGTAGTTTCCAAAATAGTAGACCATGTGGGACTTTTTTTTGCTGTTCTGGCAGCATAGTGGCTTCCTAAATGGGACATGCCCCCAAAAACCATTTCAGCTAAATTTTCTTTTCAAAAGCCAAATGTGACTCCTCCTCTTCTGAGCATTGTAGTGTGCCAGCAGAGCACTTGATGTCCACACATGGGGTATTTCCATACTCAGAAGAGATGGGGATTACACATTTGTGGGGTGGGGGGCATTTTCTTCTATTACACCTTGTAAAAATTTTACATTTTGGGGAAAACTAGCATTTTAGTGAAAAAATATATGTATTTACACATCCAACTTTAACGAAAAGTCGTCAAACACCTGTGGGGTATTAAGGCTAAGCGGACCCCCCTAGGGGTGTAGTTTCCAAAATAGTATGCCATGTGTTTTTTTTTTTTTTTCTGGCACCATAGGGGCTTCCTAAATGTGACATGTCCCCCAAAAACCATTTCAGAAAAACTCACTCTCCAAATCCTTTTCACTTCAAAACTGAACTGGTCCCTGAAAAATTACGATTTAGAAAATTAGAAAATTGCTGCTGAACTTTGAAGCCCTCTGATCTCTTCCAAAAGTAAAACCATGTCAACTTTATGATGCAAACATAAAATAGACATATTGTATATGTGAACAAAATATATAATTTATTTGGGATGTCCATTTTCCTTTATAAGTAGAGAGCTTCAAAGTAAAAAAAAAAATACAGAAATGATGCAAGTATCGACAAAAATGTACCACTAACATAAAGTAGAATATGTCACGAAAAAACTATCTCGGAATCAATGAAAAGTAAAAGCATTCCAGAGTTATTAATGCTTAAAGAGACAGTGGTCAGATTTGCAAAAAATGCTCCCGTCCTTAAGGTGAAAATGGGCTGGGACCTTAAGGGATTAAAAGTGGGTGCATGTCCTAAGGGTTTGTTTGAAAATCTAGTCAACCAAGAAAATCTAGTCATCCAAGTATCTTGAGGGGCAGTACGTCTTCAGAAGCATTAATGGTTAATGTCACAATGGATAAACATCAAATGTTACTATCTGATCTGTTGCCAATATGGCTCTAGCTGTGCTCATTTTGGTTTCATACCTAAATCCTGATTTGCACATAGAGCAGTGGTCTTAAACTGTGGCTCTCCAGATATTGCAAAACTTCAACTCCTAGCATGCCCGGACAACCATTTGCTGCAGCTGTCCAGGCATGCTGGGAGTTGACGTTTTGCAACATCTGGAGGGACACAGGTTGAGACCACTGACATAGGGTATGGCCATGCAACAGATTTTACCTTCTGAAAATTAACTGTGGCATCCACAACAGAAATCTAGGACCAAGGCTAGGTTCACACGACGGAATTTCCGCCTGCAATTCTGCTTTGAAATTGCAGGCAGAAATAATCTGCTTACTAAAATGTATAGGATGGTGAATGGGTTTCCGTTCACAAATTCACACTTTGGAATTTGTGAAGCGGAATTTGTGAACGGAAAATCCACTTGAAAATTTCTCTTGAAAATACTCACGGAACACATTGCAGTCTATTGTAGACTGCAGTGTCTGCTCGGTCCTAGCGCCGACTGGAATCTCTGAGCGGAAATTTTCTGGCCGGAGATTCCGCAGTGTGAACCTAGCCTAAGGGCCTATTCACACAGCAGAATTTCCGCTAGCCGAATTCCACCTCAACCTAAATCCATAGACTTCTATGGGAGTCCCCACTCCCTTACACACTTCTGAATTTCCGGAGTGCGGATTTCCGGAGTGCGGAATTCCATAGAAGTCTATGGGCATTAATTTGAGGCGGAATTTCGCAAACGGAAATTCTGTCACGTGAATAAACCCTAAGGTTAGGTTCACAATGTGGAATTTCTGGGCAGAATTTCTGCCGGAGATCAAGCCGGCGGCACTAAGACCATGCGGACTGCATTGCCGTCCCCATAGATGTCAATGCATTTATGAGCAGATCTCCCAAAAGATCCACCCAGAAATGCAATGCAGTCCGGGCGATCTTAGTGCTGCCGGCTAAATCTCCGGCAGAGATTCTGTACTGTGAACCTAGCCTAACTCTTCAATTTCTGCCATGAATTTGTTAAGTGGCTACATGGACATGTGATCAGGAGTGTATTTAGTGCCCAATCAGAGCATAGCCTCTAAAAACTGCTCCAATCCTGACAAACTTAAAGGGGTACTCCGGTGAAAACCTTTTTTCTTTTAAATCAACTGGTGCCAGAAAGTTAAACCTATTTGTAAATGACTTCTATTAAAAAATCTTAATCCTTCCAGTACTTATTAGCTGCTGAATGCTACAGAGGAAATTCCTTTCTTTTTGGAACACTGATGACATCACGAGCACAGTGCTCTCTGCTGATATCTCTGTCCATTTTAGCAACCGTGTATAGCAGATGTATGCTAAGGGCAGCATGGTGGCTCAGTGGTTAGCACTGCTAACCCACTAAGGACAATAATAAATAAAGACTTATTATTATTATTATAATAACGTCAGCAGAGAGCACTGTGCTTGTGATGTCATCAGAGAGAATTCCAAAAAGAAAATAATTTCCTCTGTAGTATTCAGCAGCTAATAAGTACAGGAAGGAATAAGAATTTTCCAGAGCCAGTTGATTTAAGAGAAAAAAGGTTTTCACCGGAGTACCCCTTTAAGTTGATCCAGCACAGTTAGGAATCAAATGGTCAGATATTCCATTTTGTATTACACTTTCTAAATTTAAATACTGTATATAAACATATTCATATATGAGTAACTATTGACACATCATAGTGCATTTTTTCCTCATGTTCATTATATATCTTTCAACACATTTTTTTAGATGTAATAAAAGTAAAGATATAACATGGCAACACCTTGCCTGTGCCCTGACCCTTTTATGTAATTTCTAGTTCAGTGATTTGTAGGTAGAATTTACTTTGTATTGCTCACTGTCCTGAACACGGCCCAACCCTGGTGTGAATGACTTATCTAGTTGTATAATGAGTAGAACATTAAGGAGATAAGGCATACAAAGTGAGAAGCAAGGTTATAAAACTACCTGATCAGGTGAATTTCAGAATTCACATCCCCGGGGCATAAGATTCATACACCTTCTGAAAGAAAGTTACCACTGGGTTGGATGTTGGGTAAAATGTACAGATTTGCAGCCAAATAGGGGGAGCATTATCAAAACCTGTGTAAAGGAAAAGTTGACCAGTTGCCCATAGCAACCAATGAGATTGCTTCTTTCATTTTTAAAAGGCCCCTTTAAAAATGAAAAAAACAATCAGATTGGTTGCCATGGGCAATTTGGCAACTTTTCTTTTGCACAGGTTTTGATTACTCTTCCGTGCTGGGAGCTCGTGATGTCATAGCCCCGCTCCCTCATGATGTCACACCCCACCACCTCAATGCAAGTCTATGGGACGGGGTGTGACAACCTGCTATGGGCAGCCATCACGCCCCCTTCCATAGACTTGCATTAAGGGGGCGGGGCATGATATAATGAGGGGGTGGGGCTATGGCATCACGAGCTCCCGGCGCCGGCTCCAGCGTTTGGAACTGTTTGTTCCAAATGCTGAGCAGCGGTGTACCCCTTTAAAGAAGTTGTTCCATTAAGATAATGTGTCTGCACTGCATTGATAACCTAATGCCCTTGCCTATGACCCACCAAAATGGGTCACACATGCCCAGTCCAACCGCAGTCTCCTGAAGGTAATGCCAGTTGGTCTCATCTGTGCATGTAAGCAAGGAGGATTGTGGGAAAGTCTGTGCTCTGTTGCCTGGCAACAGCAGGGTTACAGTTAAGAGAGGAAACCAAGAAGTGATCAGATCCATGGGGGAGAAGAATTATGCAGGGATCTAAGTTATGGCTCATTCACATCTATACCACAGCAGTATGCCTGGAGATATGTTTAAATGGTACCAGATGGTAACATATGCTGTGGTATACACATAGACTTCCATTATGTAAAAATTGCCAAACCTTAGCCAGTTTGGACATGTTATTGTCCCCTTTACACTTTTGTATGATTATTTTGTTGGATAGAAAAGTTCTGAATGCACTACTTTTCTGTAGCACTTCTAGCACTAAGATATATGTGAAATATGACATGTTTTACTTTGCAGTTCTTAGCTTACCATTTGGCCAAATAGTGTGTACCAATCCATCACGATAAGGTGACCTGTATATTATATACATATAACATTAACATAGGTAAGACCCAGGGATGTGGAAATCCTATCGACTGACATGTAGTTACGGGTCCGGGCAGGTGAATTTTTCATGCATTTAGCCCTGCAAGCAGGGTCGGACTGACTTCCCCCTTATTTTTATAATGCCGGTGTGAGGTGCAGACTGACAGGAGGAGCGGACGCATGTCTGCACCTCACACCAGCGCTCAGGGTGTATGGAGCAGGCTCCCGACTCGAGCCCCCACTGAGGAGGTAGCCGGAGGGATTTCCTCTGCATTCATGGCAGCTCCCGTGGATCTGCATTTGATTGAGCCTGCCTTTAGCAGGCTCAACCAAATGAAAACAGATCAATGGAGTTCAATAGAACTGCATTGATCTGTATAGGGAATCTAATGATTCCTCTTAATAAAGTGTATTTAAAAAAAAAAAAAAAGTTTAAAAAAACACCCAATAACCCCTTCCATATTAAATGTTCATATCACCCCCCATTTTCCATATAAAAATATGTACCGTATTTTCTGGTGTATAAGACGACCCCCAACTTTCACAGTTAAAATATAGAGTTTAGGATATACTCGCAGTATAAGATTACCCCTCTACCACGATGTACGGTACCTTACCAGTGATTGGCTGGTTGTTGTATTCAAAACCTGCTTGGATTGGTCAGCCCTCCCTGTCTCCAAAACTATCAGAGCGGTACATGCCTTATTCACCCGTCTGGCCCATGATTGTATCCTATTACCATACCTCCTTCTCTGCCTCTCAGATCTCACACATGCGCCATTGTTCCCCCCACATTAGGTTGTCAGCATAGTTCCCCCCCACATTAGGTTGGCAGTATAGTTCTCCTTTATATAAGGGCGTAGTATTTGGTGGTTGGGGTCCACGCAATCCCCAAGTAACAATTAATCATCCAGCATATATCTCATATAGTCAAAGCAACTCCTAGTGCCTGGGATGTGCAAATAAAACTTAGCTTTTATTTATCAAGTTAATAAAATATAATAGTGTTAGTGATGTATATATGTATAATCGATCACTAGTATCTATGTCTACACTGGTCTCTGCAGGGCCCAGCCAGCCCAGTGTGACCAATCACCCTAGGGGAATTTTATCACACCATTGGGTGACCACAGTAACTAACCACCTGGCGCCGATAGCCAGGGGGAGAGAAGGGCCGGCAGCAGCGCTCTAGACCCCAGGAAAGGCAGGGGGAGAGAAGCGGGCAGCGACGGCCTCTCTCCCGCTGCCTTTCCTGGGGGTATATCGGGGTATACACGCGCACACACGCACCCTCATTTTACCATGGATATTTGGGTAAAAAACTTTTTTTACCCAAATATCCTTGGTAAAATGAGGGTGCGTGTTATAGGCCGGTGCGTGGTATACCCCGATAAATACGGTATTTAAAAATAATTTTTTTTTTTTTTATTTCATTAGTAAAACATGACAGAAACTAAATAAATTTGCCATTTGTGTAATCAGGCTGACCTAAAGTATTAAAATAACATGTAAGTTTGACCACAAAATAATTTCACCTCACAAATATTTTTTTTGTTTTTGTTTCAGAGCATAAGTTATAGAAAAATGAAAGGTGCCATTACAAAGTATAATTGGTCCCGCAACAAACAAGCGTCATATGGATCTGTAGATGGAAAAATAAGAGTTATGGCTATTATAAGGCGAGGAAGAAAAAAACGAAAGTGTAGAAACTCATAAAGACCTTAGTTACATACTATTTTGGTTAAAATTATTTTGTTTACCAGGACAAGTGGATTTTGATGGGGGACAAGTAGATTGTGTTCTGTTTTAGTCCCTTGGACAAGTAGTTTTTTTTTATATTTTTTTATTTCCACACCCCTGTAAGACCATTTCCTATGATAAACCTATGTACCTCTAACTAAATCACAGTTAGCAAATAACAACGTAATATAAGGAGGAAATATCACTATACATATTACGATCATACTGTTACTGACCAAATCATGTATACTGAGACCAATATTACCAATGATTCCGGTATACAAGAGGAATATTAATACCATCATACTGTTATGGACCCAATCTCTATACCCAGAATGATATTACCAATAATACCAGTATACAAAGAGAAATATTATCACCATACAATTACCATCGTACCGTTACGGACCACATCCTATATACTTGTAAGAACCCGAAGGGTTAATCTGCACTGAGGTCTTTTGTTATTCTGGTTACTGTGGAAACGCCCTGTTTTCTGGATGGTCAGCAGAACTCGTTGGCTTTTCACCTACTTAGCTCCCTATTTAAACCCTCAGTATTCATCCAGCCTTTCCCTGCGAAAGAGCTTATACTCCTAGCTAGCGTTTGTACTGTATCTTGAATTTCTGGCATATTTTACCCATTGGCTCCGCTTTCTGACTTTTCTCCTGTTTCTGCGATTTGGCTTTTCTGTTATCTCTTGGTACTGACTCGGCTTGTGGACTGTGACCTATTGTGTGTGTGTGTATGTTTAGTTATTAATTCTGTTAGTGTGTGTGATTCCATTCAGTGTCCCGACCTCTGTCTGTATTGTAAGTTTACTTTGTTGATGTTTTACTCCCAGCACTTATTCAGGCAGGGACTGTCACCATGGTTGTGGACCGGTCGCCTAGGGCGGGTACACAAGTAGGCAGGGCAAGTGGGAGCGGGTGAGTTCAGGGCTTCACTGTTCCCTGCCCATACATGACATACTGAGAACAATAAGACCAATTATCTCCATAAAAATTACCATTATACTATTACTGACTAAATCCTGCATACTGAGACCAATATTACCAATAATACCGGTATACAAAGAGGAAATATTCCCTGCATACAGTGACCATATAGTGGTAGATACCAGCTCTGTAACTTCCCTTTTTTTCTTCTTTATCTGGCCAAGACCGTCATAATGATAGATAGGGAAACCAAGAGCGACTCAGCCCCCCCCCCCCCCTCCCAATAAAATTACCTCTGTACATTCAACAGAGGTTAAAGAGCATGCTTTCAAGCCTGCCCTATACAAAGAACAGGGTCTTGAGATGTTCATCGTGGCTATGTCCTAGAGGCTTGCAGTAAAGCATATCACTAAATCCTGCTAAAAAACAGCTCAGGCACTTTCACTTTTATACCACTAACTTTGATATTTTAGAATGTGTCTCTGATGGTATACTTTTCACTAACCTATTTAGGAAACCCGCTTCCACAAATAGCTTTTAATGGTTGGATAGTTTTATCTACAGTCAGTTAAACAGGGGATTACCAAGAGGTAAGTGCTCAGATTTAAGCTACAGCTATATGGGGACGTTGGCTGTGAAACGGGTCAACCAGCCAAAGATTGCTGTATCAAAGCTACTAAAAGTGAATAGGATGGCAACCCGGAAGAAGCTACGACCAGAAGTCCATCTGCAATATTACAGTCCAAATCCTGCTTCCAAAAAATATCTACATCGCACTTGTACTGTTATTTTATGAATGAATTGAATGAATTGTGAAAGTGCATGTAATAAATCCATTCACTAACAGCTACAAATTCTTTGCATTGTAGAACATGCTAGAGTGTGTGGGTGAATCCTTCCTAGCCTAGCCTCTATCTTGGATAGTGGTCAGGAATCTGGTTTAAAACAGAGCTGTAGCCAGCCTTTTAGGCTTAGCACAAGTAGTATAGCTTAGCTCTCCTACATAGTTAGACCTCAATTTTAACCCAGGATTGCTCTAAAGTATAAAGGGTAAGTTGTACAAGGTCCTCTTTGCATTCATACAACCTACACAGGTCTTTAAGGCTAGGCTTTTTTGCATTCATAGAACCTACACAGGTCTTTAAGGCTAAGTTTCTACTTGTTTTTTTGTCCTGCGTTTTATAGTTTGAAAAAAAACGCTTGAAAAAATGCCAGTGCAATTTCCTGCATCTGCTGTTTTTTCTGCTGTTTTTTCTGCCGTTATTTCCTTTGTGTGGAAATTGCCCCATGGCAGTTTTTTTTGGTACCCAAAATTTGTTGGGTACCAAAAAAGGATGCAGTAGTGATGGGAAAAAAATAAAATATTTAACGAAATGTATATATTTTATAACAAAATGTAATTATTTTTTAATAAAGTGTGTTTTTCACAATTTTTTTTTATTTTTTTTTAGGTAGTACTACTACTCCCAGCATGGAACAGACTGTTCCATGATGGGAGTAGTAGTACCTCAGGGATGTGGAATTTCTATCGCCCGACGCCCCGGTCTAGCAGTTTTGGGCGCCGGGCAGGTGAATTTGTCCGGCCCTTAGCCCGGCTTCAGGCAAGCAGGGCCGGACCTGACAAGTGCGGCGGATCTGCAGTCTGTATGGAGCGGGCAGGAGTCGGGAGCCCGCTCCATACAGACTGCAGATCCGAAGCAGAGCAGGGGAGATAGAAGCTGTGTATATGTCTTCTCTCCCCTGCTCGTGCGGGGGGAGATGAGGGGGCGTGGCTTCTTGCTCCCCGTGCAGACCTGCGTCCTCTGCCTTCACTCCCCCCAGCTGTAGCTTCGGAGAGCTGAGGGGAGGAGGCACGTCTGCACGGGGAGACTGTATGCGGCACTCTGCAGTATGTATGGAGCGGGCTCGGGATTCCTGCCCGCTCCATACTCTGCGGCCCCCGGCTGTTCTCAGTAGCCGGGGGCCGCCGCTAATAGCCAGCATGCGGCGATCGCCGCGGCTGGCTATTAACCCTTTAGATCGCCGCTGTCAAAGCTGACAGCGGCGTCTAAAGCCTGGGTTCTCAACCTGGGGTACGCGAAAACGCTGACAAATATCGGCCATGCATTGGCCAGTATTTGTCAGCGCATAGCCGCGGCAGCTCACTGTACAGTAGCGCGGCCAGAGATGCAGCCAGAGATGCGGCCGGGGCTACTGTAAGTGAGCTGCGTGGTTGCCAGGGAGACGTGTGGCCTCCCCTGACGTTGCGCGGAGTTGCCGCACAGCGCAGGGGGACGTCACACGTCAGTGCGGCCCTGTGGAACATCCCGTGAAGCAGCAGGCAACGGGACCACAGGACGCCAGGTAAACAACTGTATGGCACAGAGGGGGGGGGAGGGACTGTATGGGACGGAGCACAAGGCATTAAGATGGAGGGGGGGGGGAGTAATAAAGCACAAGGCATTGAAATTTTATGTCTTGTGCTTTATTACTCCCCTCTCCCCTTCCATCTTAATCCCCTTGCACCATTCCCCCCTTCCTCTGATCCCCCTTTTGCCATATGCGATAATAATGGCACAAGGGGATTAATATGGAGGGGGGAAAATGACAAAAGGGGATCAGAGGGAGGGGGGAATAATGACACAAGGAGATTAATATGGAGGAGGGGGGGGGTTGATTATCCCCCCCCCCCCCCCTCCATCTTAATCCCCTTGTGCTATTATTATCCGATATGGCAAAAGGGGATCAGAGGGAGGGGGGAATTATCAACCCCCCCCCCCCCTCCATATTAATCCCCCTGTATCATTATTCCCCCCTCCATCTTAATCCCCTTGTTCCATATTGGATAATAATGGCACAAGGGGATAAAGATGGAGGGGGAATAATGGTAAAAGGGAATCAGAGGGAGGTGGGAATTGTGGGACAGGGGGAGTAAGACGGAGGGGGAATAATAGCACAAGGGGATTAAGATGGAAATGGGATGCATTAGTATAAAGGTAAGAACACGCCTTTTGTCTGCGGGTACCCCTCGGTCTCAAGTTCCGCGTGAGGGGGTACCCGTGGACATACTTTTAGGCCTTGGGGGGTGCGGTCACCGAAAAGGTTGAGAACCACTGGTCTAAAGGGACATGTGAATGCTCCCTGGTGGGCTAGGGGGGTGGATCACCCCTCCCCCCCGCAGCGCGATTGCAGGGGGGCGATCCACTATGGAGGTAGCCGGAGGACTTACCTCTGCTTCTTCCTGTCCCGGTTCTGTCATTGATAGATCCTGGCTGGTCCAGGCTCTATCAATGGATCACAGATCACACAGATTAATAGAGTTCAATAGAATCTATTCATCTGTCTGAGGAATCTAATGATTCCTCATAAGTCTAATAAAGTGTAAAAGAAAAAAAAAAAAAGTTTTAATAAAAGTTTGAAAGACACCCAGTGGTCCTCAAACTGTGTCCCTCCAGATGTTACAAAACTACAATTCCCAGCATGCCCGGACAGCCGTTAGCTGTCCGGGCATGCTGGGAGTTGTAGTTTTGCAACATCTGGAGGGCCACAGTTTGAAGACCGCTGCATTAACCCCTTCCATGTTAAAAGTTCAAATCACCCCCTTTTCCTATATACAAACATGCAAACATAATAAAAATAAACATATTTGGTATCGCTTCGTGTGTAATTGTGCAACCTATTAAAACATAACATTATGTATCCCGTACGGTAAATGTAATAAAAATACCAAACCACAGATTTGCAATTTTTATAATATCCCAGAAAAAAAAAGTTAAAAAGCGATTAAAAAGTCAGATCAATACCAAAATGGTACCGATACAAAAAACAGATTATGGCGCAAAAAATTATCCCTCATACAGCCTGGTATGCGGAAAAAAAAAAGCTACAGGGGTTAAAAAATGGCAATTAAAAAAATTAGAAAAAGTTCAGAATTAGTAAAACATGACGTAAACGATACAAATCTGATATCGCTGTAATCAGGCGCCTAAAGTAAAAAACTAACATGTTACCTCAACCACAAGGTAAATGGCGCAGAAAAGAAAAACCACCAAATCTGCAAAATTATCTTTTACTATTTCAATTTCACTTCCCTAAATATATATATATTTTTTGGTTCAGAGAATACGTTATTAAAAAATTAAAAGGTGTCATTATAGTAGGTAGTTATGGCTATTATAGGGCGAGGAGGAAAAAATCAGAGCGTAAAAGCGAAAATTGGCCCGGACAAGTAGATCGTCATGAGGGACAAGTAGATTTTGCTCCATTTTAGTCCCGTGGACAAGTAGTTTTTTATAAAATTTCCACACCCCTGTACCTGTACTAATAGACATATCGCCCTGGGTGTCAGTCGTGACACCTGATGCGATTGTCCATAATATAGCAGAGATGCGGAACGGCTCTATTCAGCGCTCGCATCTCTGCACTGTACTCCGGCCAGTGATGTGAATAGAACATTACTAATTAATATTTTCCGCCCAGAGTGGTGATTGGCCGGATGGTTCCAGCCAATCACCGCTCTGAGGCAAATACGAATGAGTGAGTGGCCGGCCGGAGTATAGTGCAGAGATGCGGAGCACAGGAGAAAGCCGCTCCATCTCTGCTATAGACATGACGATTGCAGCAGGTGTCAGTAGTGATACCCGCTGTGATCTGTTCTTACCTGCAGGTACTACTACTCCCAACATGGAGCACACTCTGCTCCATGCTGGGAGCTGTAGTACCTGCATTAATAGACAGATCGCAGCAAGTGTAACTTCTGACACCTGTTGCGAACTGTCCATTAATGCAGGTACTACAGTTCCCAGCATGGAGCAGAGTGTGCTCCATGTTAGGAGTAGTAGTACCAGCAGTTAAGGAAAGATCACAGTGGCTGTCACTCCTGACACCCGCTGTGATCCTTCTGTATAATGTAAAGATGCGGGCGGCCGATCTTCTATGGTCCCCTGCACTGACGTATATATACACATATTCCTATTTCCCACAGAGAGCTGTGATTGGCTGGAACCATCTGGCCAATCACAGCTCTCTGTGGAAAATATGAATAAATATATATATACGCCAGTGCAGGGGACCATAGAAGAGCGGCCGCCCGCATCTATACATTATACAGGAGGATTGCAACGGGCGATCTGTCAATTAGTACAGGTACTACTACTCCCATCATGGAACAGTGTGTTCCATGCTGGGAGTAGTAGTACTACCTAAAAAAAAATAAGAAAAAAAAGTGAAAAACATACAAACACTACATTTTTATGCCGGCTACATTTTTAGGTCCATGCCTGCCCACATAAATTGATCCCTGTTTTAAAAATAATATACATTTTCTTAGATGCTATTTTTTTCTTCACTACTGTATCTTTTTTATTTATTTTATTTTTAATGGTACCCTACAAAATTTTATTAAAAAAAAGTATCTCCATCACTTTTTTGGATCGCTAAAGTCCCAAAAAAGAATAAAAAACGCCAAAGTTAAAACCCACATATAGTTTTTCTTGGCATTTTTTCACTCCCATAGACTTCTATGGAGAAAAACGCCACGATTTTGACAAAAAAATCGCCAGTGACTCAACATGCTGCGATTTTGGAAAACTGCCAAGGAGCTGAAAAACACCAAAAAAGAGTACGCTGAAAGGATTTTTAAAAAACGCCAAAGTGAATAACGCCAAGTGGATTAAGAATTTTGCGATTTCTTATTGATTTACAGCTAACATCTGGCCGCAGCGTTTTTTGGCCAAAAAAACACCATGCGGCAGAATTGGCTAAGTAGAAACTTAGCCTAAGGACATACACCCTACAGCGAACACTGCAGCTCAAGTATCATGAGTACTTTATTTCTACATGCTTCACACAGTGGAAGCCAATCAGTGAAGATCCCTTTAGTGGAGTATTTCAAGACTGTTCTCTGTATGAGCTTGAGGAATGAATAATACTGTACCCCCACACATCTCACTGGACTAATGCTAGAAAAGGTTACCTCCTCACAGGTACTACCACACTACCCTGTACAAGAGATTGTACTTTTGAAAGTTTACAATGAATTTTCCCACAATGAGTTTGCCAAGCTTCTTTAGTAAAGAACTGTTCTGTTAAACGTTGGTCCAATTATTGCACCAAAACCACCACAGACCCTGCTTTCTAACTACCACCATCGGTGCATCCTCCTGCACTGCTCCAATTTGGGTAAGTGTGCCAGGGTCAGTGGTCCCACCCCCTGCTAATGTCAGCACTATAACTCCCAGCACCCTGGACTCTGCTTACACCACTTGATGATTCACTCTTACTGCTGTCCCAATGACGTTCCAAACACAATATAGCCTTGGTGAATGGCAGGCGGTATTTTTTTATTTAATCTCTGAAAACCCCTTAAAGAAACAGATGGAACTATGGATCCAAATAGTTCAAGTGATTATTGTTTTGCATGTTTTATTCTAAATTTACCTAAGAAATACTTACCTCGATTACATATTTAGCAATATCAATGGATTTTCTAGAGAACTGCTCTTACGCTTCTTGATCTTGTAATCTAATTGAGCACTTTTCCCTTATGCACAGTAACAGGGGAAAGCTGTCAGTAGAGTTTAGTGGGTGAAGGCTACATCTCATGAATACATCAGACTCCTGTCTCACAGTGCTAACAGGACATTGCAACAATTAAACACTGAGTTTAACATAACTACAGCATATTCACTACTTTGGATAGGGTAGAATAAACCTGGTGACAGGTTCCCATTAAAGGGGCAGTCCGGAGGGAAAACATTTTTTTTTTTTTTTTTAAATCAGCCGGTGCCAAAAAGTTATACAGATTAGTAAATTACTTCTATTTAAAAATCTTCCAGTACGCATCAGCTGCTGGATGCTCCAGAGGAAGTTGTGTAGTTCTTTCCAGTGTGATCACATTGCTCTCTGCTGACACCTCTGTCTGTGCCAGGAACTGCCCGCACCAGGAGAGGTTTGCTATGGGGATTTTCTCCTGCTCTGGAGCACTATGGTCAGAGTAGAAAGAACTACATAACTTCCTCTGTAGTATACAGCAGTATACTGAAGGCTTAAGATTTTTAAATAGAAGCAATTTACAAATCTGTATACATTTTTGGCACCAGTTGATCTGAACATTTTTTTTTATCTTCCAGAGTACCCCTTTAAATTTCAGATTTCTAGCTGATGGTGAGATAGCAGACATAATATCAAGTCTTATTTTTAGGTTATTTATTATTTTAAGGCAGGTGGAGAACGTTAATCTATTGTTTCTGTCCATGCACATTCTAGCAGGCCTGCACCTTTTCTCCTTGTGCACAGGAAACTAGGACTGCAAGAGACTTCCATCTTCTGTGTTCTTGGCTTATCAAGATATTTTACTTAAAACATGCATCCTGTTCACAGGGAGCTATACTCCGGAGTCCTGACAATAGAAATATGGTTATGAAACAACCTTCGCTCTTCATAAATATCACCATGTAAATATTTTAGAATGTTATTTGGTTATTGAACAATACTTATTCTAATTCTAAGTAGTAACATTTTTGATTAATTTAATAAGCAAGTACAGTAACATCAGACGGTCTCTCTACAGACCAACAAACAGGAATGACACTGAAGTACTTCTAGGATTTGTCAGTCAGTATGAGTTCTGTATTCTATCTATTGACAGAACATAGGTTGCCATAAATGACACAGCAACAAAGACAAACTTTACATAGCTGTTGAGGAATTTTGGCCCACACTTTGCAGCATTGTTTTGATTCGGCTAAATGGAGGGTTTTATTTATGAGCTACCGCTTTAAGGTCTTGTCAGAGCATCTCAATGGGATTCGGCTCAGGACATTGATTCAGCCACTATTGAGCCATTGAGAGTTGGATTTTCTTTTCTGCTTTGGATCATTGTCTTGCTGTAAAACCTACAGCACGTGAGCTTTAGGTCTTGAACGTATGTATGTATGGGTATTTTCCTTCTGGATTTTCTTATAGAGAACTTCATTTATAATCCGATCAATTATGACAAGCTATCCATGTCCTGCAGAATAATTCTTATTATGGAATGCTTTGTTAGCTTTACTTTTTATATAAAGAACCTATGACTTTTATAAAGTTCCTGTCACGATTCGGCTGGCTGGAGGTGGATCCTCTGTGCCAGAGAGGGATTGGCGTGGACCGTGTCGGTGGACCGGTTCTAAGTTGCTACTGGTATTCACCAGAGCCCGCCGCAAAGCGGGATGGTCTTGCAGCGGCGGTAGCAACCAGGTCGTATCCACCGGCAACGGCTCAATCTCTCTGACTGCTGAGATAAGCGCGGTACAAGGGAGTAGACAAGAGCAGGGTCGGGCGTAGCAGAAGGTCAGGGCAGGCAGCAAGGATCGTAGTCAGGGGCAACGGCAAGGAGGTCTGGAACACAGGCTAGGAACACACAAAGAACGCTTTCACTGGCACAATGGCAACAAGAGCCGGCAAGGGAGTGCAGGGGAAGTGAGGTATAAGTAGGGAGTGCACAGGTGAAGATACTGATTAGGCCTGCTGCGCCAATCAGTGGCGCAGTGGCCCTTTAAATCGCAGAGACCCGGCGCGCGCCCTAAGGAGCGTGGCCGCGCGTGCCGGGACAACACAGACGGAGAACGGGTCAGGTACGGGAGCCGGGATGCGCATCGCGAGCGGGCGCGTCCCGCGTAGCGAATCGCATCCCGGCTGGGAGTAATATCGCAGCGCACCCGGTCAGCAGGTCTGACCGGGGCGCTGCGAATGAGAGGACGCTGCGAGCGCTCCGGGGAGGAGCGGGGACCCGGAGCGCTCGGCGTAACAGTACCCCCCCCCTTGGGTCTCCCCCTCTTCTTGGAGCCTGAGAACCTGAGGATAAGACTTTTGTCTAGGATGTTGTCCTCAGGTTCCCAAGCTCTCTCCTCTGGGCCACAATTCTCCCAGTCAACCAAGAAGAATCTTTTACCTCTGACTGTCTTGGATGCTAGAATCTCCTTCACCGAGAAGACGTCAGACGAACCGGAAACAGGAGTGGGAGAGACAACTTTGGAAGAGAAGCGGTTAAGGATGTGTGGTTTAAGGAGAGAGACATGGAAGGCATTGGGAATACGGAGAGAAGGAGGAAGAAGGAGTTTGTAAGAGACAGGGTTGATCTGGCACAAGATTTTGAAAGGACCAAGATAGCGTGGTCCCAGTTTATAACTGGGGACACGAAAGCGGACATATTTAGCGGAGAGCCATACCTTGTCTCCGGGAGCAAAAATGGGGGGAGTTCTTTTTTTTTTATCAGCAAATGTTTTCATCCGGGATGAAGCCCGTAAAAGAGAATTTTGGGTTTCTTTCCATATGGTGGAAAGATCTCAAGTCACTTCATCAACAGCGGGCAAACCAGAGGGCATGGGAGTGGGGAGGGGAGGAAGAGGGTGACGGCCGTACACCACGAAAAATGGGGATTTAGCAGAAGATTCGGAGACTCTGAAGTTGTATGAGAATTCGGCCCATGGTAGAAGATCTGCCCAGTCATCCTGGTGGGAGGAAACAAAATGTCGTAAATAGTCACCCAGGACCTGATTAATTCTTTCTACTTGCCCATTGGATTGGGGATGATAAGAAGAAGAGAAGTTTAATTTGATCTTGAGCTGCTTACAGAGGGCCCTCCAGAATTTAGACACGAATTGAACACCTCTATCCGAGACGATATGCGTGGGCAACCCGTGAAGGCGAAAAATGTGTGTAAAAAATTGCTTTGCCAACTGAGGTGCTGAAGGAAGGCCTGGAAGAGGGATAAAATGTGCCATCTTGGAAAATCGATCAACGACCACCCAAACAACTGTGTTGCCACGGGATAAGGGCAAGTCAGTAATAAAGTCCATACCAATCTGTGACCAAGGTTGTTCAGGAACAGGCAGAGGATGAAGGAGACCAGCAGGCTTCTGGCGAGGAGTCTTATCCCGGGCACAGACAGTACAGGCCCGCACGAAATCAACAACGTCAGTCTCCAGAGTAGGCCACCAATAAAATCGAGAGATGAGTTGAACGGATTTTTTGATGCCCGCATGGCCTGCGAGGTGGGAGGAGTGTCCCCACTTGAGAATCCCGAGGCGCTGGCGTGGAGAAACGAAGGTCTTCCCTGGAGGAGTTTGTCTGATGGAAGCTAGAGAAGTGGAGATCAGACAGTCCGGAGGAATGATGTGTTGCGGAGAGGCTTCCACTTCAGAGGCATCTGAAGAACGAGAGAGGGCATCGGCCCTAATGTTCTTGTCAGCAGGGCGAAAATGGATTTCAAAGTTAAAACGGGCAAAGAACAACGACCACCTAGCCTGGCGAGGGTTCAGACGTTGGGCAGACTGGAGATCAGAGAGATTCTTGTGATCAGTGTAAATAATAACTGGATATTTGGATCGCTCCAGCAGGTGCCTCCACTCCTCAAGCGCCAATTTTATGGCCAGTAATTCTCGATCACCAATGGAGTAGTTTTTCTCCGCCGGAGAGAAGGTCCTAGAAAAAAACCCACAAGTAACAGCATGCCCGGAAGAATTTCTTTGTAGAAGAACTGCTCCAGCTCCCACTGAGGAGGCGTCTACCTCCAATAAGAAGGGTTTAGACGGGTCAGGTCTGGAGAGTACGGGAGCAGAAAAAAAGGCAGACTTGAGATGTTTAAATGCGTCTTCCGCTTGAGGAGACCAGGACTTAGGATTGGCATTTTTCTTGGTTAGAGCCACGATAGGAGCCACAATAGTAGAAAAGTGTGGAATAAATTGTCTGTAATAATTGGCGAACCCCAAAAAACGTTGGATAGCACGGAGTCCGGAGGGGCGTGGCCAATCTAATACGGCAGATAGTTTATCTGGGTCCATTTGTAGTCCCTGGCCAGAGACTAAGTATCCTAGGAAAGGAAGAGACTGACATTCAAAGAGATATTTTTCCATTTTGGCATAAAGTTGATTGTCCCGAAGTCTCTGAAGAACCATGCGGACATGCTGGCAGTGTTCTTCCAAGTTGGCAGAAAAAATCAGAATATCTTCCAGGTAAACCACAACACAGGTATATAGAAGATCACGAAAAATTTCATTTACAAAGTCTTGGAAGACGGCAGGGGCGTTGCAAAGGGCATGACCAGATACTCAAAGTGTCCATCTCTGGTGTTAAATGCAGTCTTCCATTCGTCCCCCTCCCTGATGCGGATGAGATTATAAGCACCTCTTAAGTCCAGCTTGGTAAAGATGTGGGCGCCTTGTAGGCAGTCAAAGAGTTCCGAGATAAGAGGTAGGGGGTAGCGTTTTTTTACCGTGATTTTATTAAGTCCGCGGTAATCAATGCAAGGGCGTAGGGAGCCATCTTTTTTGGAGACAAAAAAAAATCCAGCTCCGGCAGGAGAGGAGGACTTGCGGATAAACCCCTTTTTTAAGTTCTCCTGGATGTATTCCGACATGGCTTGGGTTTCTGGAGCAGACAGAGGATAGATTCTGCCCCGGGGTGGAGTAGTACCCGGGAGGAGGTCAATAGGACAGTCATAAGGCCTGTGAGGAGGCAAAGTCTCTGCTTGTTTCTTGCAAAAAACATCAGCATAGTCCAGATAGGCCTTAGGAAGACCAGATACCGGAGGAACAACAGGGTCATAACTGTGAGTACTGGGAGCCGGTTTAAGACAGTCCTTGTGGCAAGAAGTACCCCAGTTCTTGATTTCCCCTGTGGTCCAATCAAGGGTTGGGGAATGGCGTTGAAGCCACGGTAATCCAAGAAAAATCTCAGAAGTGCAGTTAGAGAGGACCAAAAATAAAATTTTTTCGTGATGGGGTCCGATGCACATTAAGAGAGGGTCCGTGCGGTAACGCACGGTACAGTCCAATCTTTCATTGTTAACAGAGTTGATGTAGAGAGGTCGGGCGAGACTGGTCACCGGGATGTTGAACCTGTTGATGAGAGAGGCCAAAATAAAATTTCCTGCAGATCCGGAATCCAAGAAGGCCGTAGCAGAGAAGAAGGTAGAAGAAGAGATCCGCACAGGCACAGTAAGACGTGGGGAAGCAGAGTTCACATCAAGAGCTGTCTCACCTTTGTGCGGAGTCAGCGTACGTCTTTCCTGGCGAGGAGGACGGATAGGACAATCCTTCAAGAAATGTTCGGTACCGGCACAGTACAGGCAAAGGTTCTCCATGCGGCGTCGTGTCCTCTCTTGAGGTGTCAAGCGAGACCAGTCAACTTGCATAGCCTCCACGGCGGGAGGCACAGGAATGGATTGCAGAGGACCAGAGGAGAGAGGAGCCGGGGAGAGAAACCGCCTCGTGCGAACAAAGTCCATATCCTGGCGGAGCTCCTGATGCCTTTCGGAAAAACGCATGTCAATGCGGGTGGCAAGATGAATAAGTTCATGTAGGTTAGCAGGAATTTCTCGTGCGGCCAGCACATCTTTAATGTTACTGGATAGGCCTTTTTTAAAGGTTGCGCAGAGGGCCTCGTTATTCCAGGATAATTCGGAGGCAAGAGTACGGAACTGGATGGCGTACTCGCCAACAGAAGAATTACCCTGGACCAGGTTCAGCAGGGCTGTCTCGGCAGAAGAGGCTTGGGCAGGTTCCTCAAAGACACTTCGAATATCCGTGAAGGAGTGTACAGAGGCAGTGACAGGATCAATGCGGTCCCAGAGCGGTGTGGCCCATGACAGGGCTTTCCCAGACAGAAGGCTGACTACGAAAGCCACCTTAGACCTTTCAGTTGGAAACTGGTCCGACATCATCTCCAAATGCAGGGAGCATTGCGAAAGAAAACCACGGCAAAACTTAGAGTCCCCATCAAATTTATCCGGCAAGGATAATCGGAGGCTGGAAGCGGCCACTCGCTGCGGAGGAGGTGCAGGAGCTGGCGGAGGAGATGATTGCTGAGGCTGTGGTAGTAGCTGCTGTAGCATCACGGTCAGTTGAGACAGCTGGTGGCCTTGTTGCGCTATCTGTTGCGACTGCTGGGCGACCACCGTGGTGAGGTCAGCGACAACTAGCAGTGGGACCTCAGCGGGATCCATGGCCGGATCTACTGTCACGATTTGGCTGGCTGGAGGTGGATCCTCTGTGCCAGAGAGGGATTGGCGTGAACCGTGTCGGTGGACCGGTTCTAAGTTGCTACTGGTATTCACCAGAGCCCGCCGCAAAGCGGGATGGTCTTGCAGCGGCGGTAGCAACCAGGTCGTATCCACCGGCAACGGCTCAACCTCTCTGACTGCTGAGATAAGCGCGGTACAAGGGAGTAGACAAGAGCAGGGTCGGACGTAGCAGAAGGTCAGGGCAGGCAGCAAGGATCGTAGTCAGGGGCAACGGCAAGGAGGTCTCGAACACAGGCTAGGAACACACAAAGAACGCCTTCACTGGCACAATGGCAACAAGATCCGGCAAGGGAGTGCAGGGGAAGTGAGGTATAAGTAGGGAGTGCACAGGTGAAGATACTGATTAGGCCTGCTGCGCCAATCAGTGGCGCAGTGGCCCTTTAAATCGCAGAGACCCGGCGCGCGCGCCCTAAGGAGCCGGGCCGCGCGCGCCGGAACAACACAGATGGAGAACGAGTCGGGTACGGGAGCCGGGATGCGCATCGCGAGCGGGCGCGTCTCGCGTCGCGAATCGCATCCCGGCTGGGAGTAATATCGCAGCGCACCCGGTCAGCAGGTCTGACCGGGGCGCTGCGAATGAGGGGACGCTGCGAGCGCTCCGGGGAGGAGCGGGGACCTGGAGCGCTCGGCGTAACAGTTCCACCTTTGACTTATCAGTCCACATAATCTAAATTATTTAGATGTTTTATAGAAAATGCAAGATAAGACTGGTATGCGTCTATATTTGGATCTCTTTAGCAATCGATCAGAAATCAGTTTTCATTTGACCAGATCAATTAAAAAAAAAGTTAAGGCTGAGCTCTGAATGTTTGCCATGGAAACAATGACAGTTTATCTTCCAATACTTTTAATAAATTCCTCATGTTGGGGGAGATTTATAAAGCTGCTATAATGCAGGGTCACATGGGGAGCATTTTACGCTGCAGATGCGCCGAGGGCAGTCACAGTCACTCGCTTTGAAGTCCCTCTGTGACTGCCATTGGCACATCCGCAGCATGAAATATGCTTCAGAGGCTCCCTGTGTGACCCTGTCCTTGTAATAATATTTTCTTTGTTGCCCATAGCAACCTATCAATCAAACAAACTGTGTGTAGATTAGTATTGTTCCAGAGCTTTGGTATGTATTGCTCCAGAACATTATTTTTTCCATTACATTGGAAAAGCAGTCACCACAGACAGTAGGAACAAACACCTTCTGACTGCATCACTGCCGTTTAGGCAAGTCACCATACTTAAAGGGGTATTCCAGGAAAAAACTTTTTATATATATCAACTGGCTTCAGAAAGTTAAACAGATTTGTAAATTACTTCTATTAAAAAATCTTAATCCTTTCAGTACTTATGAGCTTCTGAAGTTAAGGTTGTTCTTTTCTGTCTAAGTAATCTCTGATGACACATGTCTCGGGAAACGCCCAGTTTAGAAGATGTTTCCTATGGGGATTTGCTTCTAAACTGGGCGTTTCCCGAGACAGGTGTCATCAGAGAGGTCTTAGACAGAAAAGAACAACCTTAACTTCAGAATCTCATAACTACTGAAAGGATTAATATTTTTTAATAGAAGTAATTTACAAATCTGTTTAACTTTCTGGAGCCAGTTGATATATAAAACATTTTTTTTTCCTGGATAACCCCTTTAAGATTGCCATGATTAAATCAAAATGCCTTGGTTCCTACTGCCTGTGACTGCCATATTACTGAATGTATTTTAAAGCCTAAAATCAATCAATAAATCAAGTAAGCTTTTATTGCTCCTTACTCACTGGATCTGGAGTAAGTTTTTGCTGGATACATGTGCCTTTACCGGGACCAAGGTCTGTGCTGGAGTTGTAGTACTTTAATAAGTGGAAGGGGAAGCTGAATGTTATCTTGAAAAGTAAATTCAGGAGGCACTGACCACCATAGATTGTGCAAAAATCCAAATTCTTTATTTCATGGTGCAGAGATAAAAGCGGACAAGTGTTGACGTAGCACACCAGGGAAAGGGAACAGCTATTTCACGCCTATTAAAGGCACTTCATCAGACTGATGAAGCGCCTGTAATAGGCGTGAAATAGCTGTTGCCTTTCCCTGGTGTGCTACGTCAACACTTGTCCGCTTTTATCTCTGCACCATGCAATAAAGAATTAGGATTTTTGCACAATCTACGGTGGTCAGTGCCTCCTGAATCTACTATTCAAGTTTGCTTCTATGAACTTTGCCTTTGCGGGATTGAGCACCCGAATCAGGATTGTTGCATGTGTGGTACACCTGTTGCCCCCCGGCTACCACACGTTGTAAAGAGGTGTGGGAAAGCTGAGTTTGGACCAATCAGTGCAGGCCTGTTCTATCTTGTGATTTTGAAGCTGGATGTTATATTGGCTGAATCTACAAGCAGCATATGCAGTAAGAGACTTTTATCGTAGACAGATAGGAAAAGATATGTTACATACCGAGAGGAGGAGGGGAGCCTACACCTCGGGTAAGTGTGCATGTTTAGTTTAATGCAGAGAGGGAAATAAGCCACTGCCAAACCCTCTGGAAATAGCTAGTCTCCTATGGAAACAAATAATTGAGCATATTGAAATTCAACATGCCCAATCTATCATTCCCTCGACATCTGCCACTGGTGGACAATATGAGGTGACATACATTAGGTTGTTGGCTATAGTGACTATTTCCTTTTAAATGGAAACTGACCACAGAGTTGCCCATACTTTCCTAATAATATAGTGCGATTGATACTGATCACACTAGTGTTTTTTTTTTTTCACATACATTGCGCCATTTAAGGGATCATTGTGAAAATTTTAATATGCAAAGGAATATGTTTGGTGCACTGGGCACATTCCCTAGCCCAGATGCATTGCTATGCCTGCCTGGTAGGTTTAGTAAGAACCCCCCCCCCTAATAAATATGTATAACCTTCCTCACAGAACATAGCAGCTAGGTTCTGCATATTTACAGTATTAGGGGCATTCTTCCTGTACCTGCCGGACAGTTGTGCATTTAGGGGCTAGGTAATGCCACCAGTGCACCAAACATACTAATTTTCATATTATTATGTTTATACATTTCTCTTGAACAGCGTGAAGTTGGCAAAAAAAATACAAACACTGTTGTCGTCAACGTCTCCTGCCACAATGTGGTGTTGTAAAAGACAAAACTAAATATGTAATCCAGATGAATATTGAAGGAGAACCTCTATTAACCTATTAATTTTATAAATTACTATCAAACCCAATTAAGATGCACTTACTGTTGTATCCATGGTACTGCATGGCTCGTACTTTACATCTGGGTCATGCATGATTTAGAAGCTGTATCCTTCCGTTGTAATGAACTTAATTTTTATTTCCAATTCAGCTAGAGAAACAAACAAAAGAACAAACTATGAAATAACAGACTTATGAATAACTTACATTTTACTTCGTTTAAAAAGGAATTTCAAGAAACATAAAACAAATTAGCGGATAGAATTTTGTATAAGCAGTAATATAATACCAACTCCTAAGTATCTAATCAGAGATGGCATTAGAGATGACCACAAGGACAAACACTTCAATCTATTCTATTTCAGGATCTGAAGATAAATACGGTCTCAAAAATTTGGAAAAATCAGAATCTGCACACAACTAAATGTTGTACAGCTGACCCAAAGGGTATAGGAGCAGATAAGAGGTTCAGTTCTTCAGCTTGCAGCATAAAGAATTGTAAGTTTTCATTTTCTGTTCAAAATAAGGGGGTTTACTTTTCAGACAAACAATGGCTTGTTACAGGACATGCTGGCTCAGCCAATCACTGGCCTAGTGGGCAGGTCAGGAAACAAGTGCTTGTCTTGGAAGCAGGAAAATAAAAAAGAGGGACCAGAAGAAGTGAACAGGAGCTGTGGAGGACCAGCAGGACCACGACTAGATAAGTATAGTTTTTAGTTTTTTTTTTCTTGTCCCCAGCAAGATATACATTTTAACAAAACTCTGGATAATCCCTTTAAATAATAGGGTACCTCTGCATATTGAAATTAGAGGATTGATTTGCATTCTTTCAATAAAACACTGGTATCGGGCACAGCTGCCAAGATTCTGTGCAGTGTCCCACTTTGTATACGTGTAGGACATGTGAATTGGTTGTCTGACATTTGTGTTTATTACTGTCGTGTGTTTATGGTATATTACCATGTTGCATTGTTGTATGTTGTCCATGTGTGATTATGCCGTTTTACATTGTTTGCAATCTGTACTGGCTGTGAGTGAGTGAGTGAGTGTATTCACTTACATTGTCCCATAGCTTAAAAGGGGTTATCCAGTGTTTTATAGAAAATATACTTGCCTAGCCCCGGTACCCTGTTCAGCTCTGTTCAGTCTCAGGTATGTTTCTTCTTCCTGCTTCTGAGACAAACACTTGTTGCAGGACCTGCTTGCTCAGTCAATCACTGGCTGCAGCAATGCTTCATCTCGAGCAGTGATTGGCTAAGCAGCAGGTCCTACAACAAGATCTTGCCTGGAAAGCAGAAAGAAGATCAGGGGACCAGAAGGAGCTAAACAGAAGCTGCGAGGGACTAATGCTTAGTAAGCATGGTTCTTGTTTACTATCCTTCAGATTATTATTATTATTATTATTATTATATATATATATATATATATATATATATATATATATATATATTTTTTTTTTTTTTTTTTTTTTATAAAACACTGGTTAACCCCCTTTAAAGGAAATCTGTCATCCATTTCACCTGCACTAACCTGTTGGTAAAGACAGGTTGTGCAGTGACACTGATGACAACGATACTTATCTGGTCCCATTCAGTGCTCTAGTTCTCCTGCAATCTTCCACCATATCTTTTGTTCTGGGGCCAACTTGGATCATGGGTGGAGCTTCATGATGTCACCACTGCTGTTTGCCTGCTGGGTTCTGTCACAAAGCTCTGCCTATGCTTAAAGTCAGCCCCGGAACGAAAAATACGGTGGAAGATTGCGGAAGAACTAGAGCAGGGAATGGGACGAAGTAAGTATCGTTGTCATCAGAATCACCTGCGCTACCTGTCTGCACAGACAGGTTAGTGCAGGTGAAACTGATGACAGGCTTCCTTTAACATTGAGAACATGCTTGTTAGTGGAAGAAGCATGCTCTAACCCAGCCTCTCTAATTTTTGCCAGAGTCAGAAATTTTGTTAGATGACATCTTACTTAGATTCACAAAGGGTGAGGAGCATCTAATTCTCCTTCTTTTCCTGTACGTCTAGAGGAAAGAAGGTTTCACCATCATCACAAACAGGTATTCTTTACTGTATGAGACTATAGAACTCTCTGCCACATGATGTTGTGATATATGACTCAATAAACAAGTTCAAGGGGGGTCTAGCGGTTTTTCTGGAAATATACTGTATATACTGTATACCTTTTTTTCAAGCTATGTAAATATGATAATTCTGCCCCTGACAAAGTGAGGAGGGAGGGGTTCTGGCTAGTCTGTGAGTGCCACTGTGCCAAGGTTGGTGAGGAACCTTTAATGGTGATATGTAGAGACTTGATCGTTGCCCCAATCTTTGCCCCAATCTTTGCCCCCTCAACTTCCTGGTGCTGTGGTCATATTGCCGCTTAGAAAGTCACTGGCAGAGATGGGCTAATGCTGCAGCTAGTGATTGGCTGAGCAGAAATGTGACATATTGAGCTCCAGCACTAGGAAGTGAAGCGTGACAAGAGAGTCAGTATAGTTTTCTTTTTATTCGCCCCTAGACATCTTATCCCCTATTCAAAGGATAGGGATAAGATGTTCAATCGCGGGGGTCCGGCCGCAGGGACCCCCCTACAACCTTTGTGCAGTCACCCAGTGTTCTAAACTTTATATTCAGAATGCTGGGTTTGGGCGGCCTTGGTTGTGATTTCACACCAAGCCCCCTCCATTCATGTCTATAGGAGCGGGCGTGACAGAGGCAGTTTGGGCATATTAAGATAAAACTATTTATTTTCCTGAGTACCCCTTTAATAAAGTACAATACCTAACCAACAAATCATCAAAACATGCATTGGGACATTGTAGTTAGAAATAGTGCTTTATAGACCTTACATGACCCTGGAATATCCTGTTATTGAACAGGCAGCATATTTAGGCGACAGCTGTTTTAGGGCTTGTTCACACTGCGGACTTTCCACCCAAAAAGTTAGACCGGCTGAATGTCCACTAGCAGTAGGTTCTGTCTAAATTGCCGGCGGCAAAAGGACATCCGCCGTCTTATGGATGACAATTTAATCCAGCAGATTTCAAATTAAAGAATGAACATGTTTATTCTTTGGGCGGACATACTTTTCGTTGGCAGAATGTCCACAGTGTGGACAATCCCTTAAAGCGATCCCAGTAAAAAAAAAGACAATTTGGTGTATTTGAAATAAATTTTATCTGGAAACAAGGAGTACTTCTAGAGACATTTTTAGAAATAAAATAATTTACAAAACAACTCTGTAATGTATAAGACTGTACAGTTAGTCTTGTATAAGACATGTTTTATAATGTACATGTCTGCAACTTCACACGCACTACTCTGTACAGCACTGTAACTAGAGGGATGAAACTTTGTCACAACCCTGATATTTCCAGCATTCATTCAAACAAGTAAATCCTCTATTGCGTGCGAGAGGCAAAGGCAAGCGACACCTATAACGAGATGAATGCAGGCTACAAAAGTCACTGTTACAAAACATGTACTTTGTGTACACACACACACCAGCGGGAGGCCGTCTGCCAGCTTGCCGATCTGTGGACTCTGTGACCTGTGCAGTAGCGTGTTTCCGTATTGTTTCCTTGGTATGCTATTAAGGTATGTAGTATAAGGTTTCACAACTTAAGTTACTTCAGTTATAGAATTTCACTGAAAGTTACTGTACCTATACCGAACCAGGGCTGAGTACATGTGAATCACTTGTCAGGATTAGGTGGACTACATGGACTAACAAACACATTCAGAACAATAATGGCATGCCCACATGCGGCAGATTTTCCAGATTGATTTTTAACCTCTTAATGACAGCCGATACATCTTTTTATGGCAGCAATTAAGTGTACCTATTCTAGCCCACTGGGGCTAGAATAAGGGTTATAATAAACTTTAGTGGTTCTCCCAATGCGGGATCGCAGGAGTTCGGCCACCTATATGATAGCTGGAATCCCACTGTACCTGCCCGGAGCAGAGAAACCTGCTCTGTGTAGTTTAACCCTTTACATGCCTCGGTCAAATGATGAATGCTGCAAGTGAAGCTTACATTGTGCATCACAGCCCCAGTACCTGGCTTCAGTCAATAAAGCCAGGAGTCTTGTGAAGGCCCCCAGGCTTGCCATGGGTGTCTGTGTACCAAGCTGTGCTGTGCAGCATAGCCGGGTATATTGCCTGTCAGCATATAGGCAGAATACACGGCACTAGTATACTAGTGCAGTATATTAAAGGGGTACTCCGGTGGAAAACATTTTTTTTTTATCACCTGGGATCAGAAAGTTAAACAGATTTGTAAATTACTTCTATTAAAAAATCTTTATCCTTACAGTACTTAAAGGAGTAGTCCAGTAGTGAACAAGTGGTGAACAACTTATCCCCTATCCTAAGGATAGGGGATAAGTTGCAGATCGCAGGGGGTCCGACTGCTGGGGCCCCCAGTGATCTCCTGTACGGGGCCCCGGCAGCCCGCGCGAAGGGGGCGTGTCGACCCCCGCACGAAGCGGCGGCCGACACGCCCCCTCAATACAACTCTATGGCAGAGCCGGAGCACTGCCTTCGGCAATCTCCGGCTCTGCAATAGCGGTGTATTGAGGGGGCGTGTCAGCCGCCGCTTCGTGCGAGGGTCGACACCCGATATCTGGCCGGAGAGCCTGGCCCCCGTACAGAGAGTTCGCAGGGGGCCCCAGCGGTCGGACCCCCTGTGATCTCAAACTTATCCCCTATCCTTAGGATAGGGGATACGTTTTTCACCACTGGACTACCCCTTTAATAGCAGCTGTATATTACAGAGAAATAACTTTTGTTTTTGGATTTCTTTTTTTCTGTCCACAGTGCTCTCTGCTGACACCTCTGTCTGTATCAGGAACTGTCCAGAGCAGCATAGGTTTGCTATGGGGATTTGCTCCTGTTCTTGACAGTTCCTGATACCGACAGAGGTGTCAGCAGAGAGCACTGTGGACAGAAAAAAAAAAAAAGAACTTTCTCTGTCATATACAGCTGCTAATAAGTACTGGAAGGATAAAGATTTTTAATAGAAGTAATTTACAAATCTGTTTCACTTTCTGGTGCCAGTTGATAAAAAAAAAAAAGTTTTCCACCATTTTCCAATGTTTTTTATTAGTTATCCTGCAAGTTGAACACTGTTTGTTTTCTCTTTGACACACAATGTTTACACTTAATACACACACCCAGTTTGACATGGAAAATGTATGTAGTAAAAGGGAGTTGCAACATTAAAAACTGCTGTATTATATCTTTTAAGGCAAAAAGTCACATTGTATATTTCATATATCTAAAAATAAAAAAAAAGCAGAGGGGAGGCACACCCCAATATCAGACAAAGAACGCATCCACTGGTGTGAACCTGTATCTAACCCGCAATCCTCCGTCCAGTCCTGTAGTATCAACACCTGCGGGGTGCAACGTACTGAGTGTGAAGATAATGAAGCAAGCACAACAAAGAAGCAATTACGTGCACTCGCCGCATAGAAGTGTCTTCAATCCTGGAGGCTGAAGTACCGGCAGAGATGTCCATGGATGTCACCGAAGCGCTCGGAGGCAATGCCAGACGTTTCGCATGGTACTCCGTGCCTCTTCTGGCCTGAAGAAGCACAGAGTACTGTGTGAAATGGCTAGCGTTGCCTCCGAGCACTTCGGTGATATCCATGGACATCCCCCGCCGGTACTTCAGCCTCCAGGATTGAAGACACTTTCTATGCGGTGAGTGCACGTTATTGCTTCTTTGTTGGGCATATTTCATTTATCTGTCTGTGCGTCTATTAAATAGAAAAATGCTTTTATTCTCTGGTCTAAAGAGTCAAAGAGGATTCCCAAGCCTCTGTAGTGCTAAGGGCTGGAATGCCTCCTTGCTTCCCCTCTCATTCCTGTCCCTGCTAGATTGACACTCAAGGCACTGTGCATATAGATTGTGCACCGATGCAAGATGTGGAAATAGGGATTCTCCTCCAGCTGTCAATAAAGCAGGGACAGGAATGGGAGGGACACACACTTAGCACAAGAGAATAAAAGCATTTGTCTATGTTACAGATGCACAGACAGATATATGTGCGGGATGGACAATTGGCTCTTACGTTTAGGATGCTCAAAAGTTTTAAAAACCACTACTTCAAATAAGGTGTCTTCTGTACACAAGGCCCCGGGGAAATAACACCTTTGAATCCAGGATTTATGGAAAACTGTTTTTCTTCAGATTCAATTTCAACCACAGAAGATTAAAGGGGTATTCCAGGATTTTTTTTATTTGACTATGCTACAGGGGCTGTAAAGTTAGTGTAGTTCATAATATAGTGTCTGTACCTGTGTGTGACGGTTTTCTCACAATTCTGTGATTTTCACTCCAATATTTATTTTTACCAGCATACAAAATGGCTGTTGTCTCAGATTTTTCCCAGCTTGCAATACGGCCGAGACCTGACTCATTAGTCAGCTGATGACAGGGAGCCTGTCTGCTTCAATGGGTGGAGCGATCAATCTGCAACTAATGCAACAGCTGGAGGCACCCTGATTGAAAACCACAGGTCTTTTGATGGATGCAGCTCATTTATGTTTCAATGGGTGGGATGGCTGATGTGTGGGAGGGAAGAAAATGGAATTGTGGGATTTGTAGTAAAAAAAAGAAAAGTCAAACAGGAAATACTAGTTCACAAAAAGCTAGCTACAGTGTTATGGTAATCTCACAACATAGCCATTTAGCCCCAAGACAATCACAGATCCTTAAGCATGTGCATTACTGTCTGCCAGATACGTACTAAAATCACCTTATGGTGGATAACCCCTTTAACTCTTTGGAGTGCTTCAGATTTGAGATATGATTTATGAGATACACTATGTAATACAAGAAGAATTGGTGAGTTGTCACTGGTCACAGTCCAGAAGTAATTTGCAGATTTAAATGGGCACTGTCAGATCCCCCCCCCCCCCCCCCCAAAAAAAAATGTATGGTGTTACTGATGAAAATTAAAGAACATTTTTAATATGGTTGTTTAACCCCTTACCGACCTATGACCTACTGGTACGCCATAGGTCAGGTGAGGGAAATATGGTGCAGGCCAGTTGTTGAACCAAGTGTAAATGAAGTTAAAATGATCAGTCGATACTGTATATGACAACATGTCCTAAGGGGCAACACAGTGGCCAGGTACTTAGCATGCAACTCTTGGATTCTAGGAGAAACATTTACATAAAGCTTATATTATCTCTGTGTTGGCATGCGCTATTCCCACATTTCTGAAATGTATCAATAGATTATACACTGTGAGTTGGACTCCAGAACTTTATATAAATATGTGTACAACACCATGGAATATGTTAGCACTACACAAGCCGTTACTATTGTTCCCATACTACAGCTTCCCATATCCTCTACCTCAGTTGTCATGTATTTACTGCCCGCACTTTGAACTGTTTATCCAGAATCATTAAATGTTTAAACACGCACAGCAGGTCCCATAAGGTTGCATGTTATTAGATTCTCCTTCTCACGGTTTTTAGAGAGGGTTTATGGGTATACATCTAATGAAAACTTATAGTAATTCCTCACTATTTGTTTTCTGTATCTCTGTAACACTATTAACTCGTACCAACCTAGCATGAGAACTTAATATATTTGTATCTGGTCTAGGCAATGCTTTGTATCTACTTCACAGCAGAGAGCAGAATGGCTTGAATATAACATATTACGGCTCTGTAATACCTTAAAGGGGTATTCCGCCCCTAGACATCTTATCCCCTATCCAAAGGCCGCCACACCCCCTCCCATAGACTTACATTAAGGGGGTGGGTCGTGAGGTCGTGATACTCCGTCCCCTGCATCTCCTGTCATCAGCCACAGAGCAATCCTCGCTCTGTGCATCTGAGAAACGAGGGTGCTGCAGGAGAGATCAGACATCTTATGCCCTATATTTTGGTGCGGAGTACCCCTTTAACCTCTTAAGGACCCTTGACGTACGCGTACGTCATGACACCTTGGTACTTAAGGACCCATGACGTACGTGTATGTCATGGAGAATTCCGGCCCCCGCCACGCGCCGGGCGGGGATCGGACCGGGATGCCTGCTGAAATCATTAAGCAGGCATCCCGTGCAAACGCCCGGGGGGGGGGGGGGGGGGGGGGTTGGTGGTCGGCGATCGTGGCAAATTGCAAGTGAATTCACACTTGCGATTTGAATGATTCCGGTGACCCGGAATATAAGGGGGATAGCGGTTGTCTAAGACACCTACGATCCCCCTGAAGGGATAGGAGTGAGGTGGCAGGGGTGCCACCCCTCCTATCCCTGCTATTGATCGCCAGAAGCGACGACCAATAGCAGATCGGGGGCGGGAGGGTTAACTTTCATTTCCCCAATTTCCCCATCCTGCCCACCCACAATAGGCGGGGCAGAACGGGGAAACGACGGGGATGGGCGGCGATGTCGTGCGGCTGGATCGTACGGAAGCCGGTGAATTGCTTAGCAACATCTGGAGGGTACAGTTTGAGACCACTATAAAGTGGTCTCTAACTGTAGCCCTCCAGATGTTGCAAAACTACAACTCCCAGCATGCCCAGACAGCTGTTTGGGCATGCTGGAATATGTAGTTTTGCAACAGCTGGAGGGCTACAGTTAGTGACCATTATACAGTGATCTCTAAACTGTATCCCTCCAGATCTTGCAAAACTACAACTCATAGCCAAAAACAAAGAGACCCACAATACTAATATTATTTCAAAAAGTATAACAATCTTTATTAGACAATAAAAAAACTATTTAAAAAAATTAGTAAAAGGCAGAGGATGACCTTACGCAGGAGACAACAAGTGCCAGTGGACCTGGTGTGGGTAATGTAGGCATTCAGTCAAGAGCATACATAATATAAGGCTGGCATAGCTGCATACTTATGATATCGTAACAATAGACATAATATCTAACATACATTGATGTAACATAGGGAGCAGCAATGCAATATAACAAACATAAATAGGAACCCAAGGGGTGTTGGTGCTTGGTGCTCCTGGCCTTTGGGTATATGACAGGTAGTCTTTTTTAGGTATTACCTATCTTGGGTTCCTATTTATGTTTGTTATATTGCATTGCTGCTCCCTATGTTACATCAATGTATGTTAGATATTATGTCTATTGTTACGATATCATAAGTATGCAGCTATGCCAGCCTTATATTATGTATGCTCTTGACTGAATGCCTACATTACCCACACCAGGTCCACTGGCACTTGTTGTCTCCTGCGTAAGGCCATCCTCTGCCTTTTACTAATTTTTTAAAATTGTTTTTTATTGTCTAATAAAGATTGTTATACTTTTTGAAATAATATTAGTATTGTGGGTCTCTTTGTTTTTGGCTATATATTGGTACCCCCGGAACCTACATACGGCACGTATTGTCTTGCCGTTTCTGTTGTTTGGCTAAATTAAAACTACAACTCCTAGCATGCCCAAACAGCTGTTTCCTGTCTGGGCATGCTGGGATTTGTCGTTTTGCAACAGCTTGAGGACCACAGTTTGGAGATAACTTTGCAGTGTTCTTTAAAACTGTAGCCCTCCAGATGTTGCAAAACTGCAAATCCCAGCATGCCCAAACAGCTGTCTCGGCATGCTGGGAGTTGTAGTTGTGTACCTCCAGCTATTGCATAACTACATCTCCCAGCATGCCCTTCGGCCATCAGTACATGCTGGGAGTTGTAGTTTTGCAACAGTTGGAGGCACACTGGTTGGAAAATACTTAGTTAGGTAACAGAACCTAACTGAAGGTTTTCCAACCAGTGTGCCTCCAGCTGTTGCAAAAGTACAACTCCCAGCATGCACGGTCTTTCAGTACATGCTGGGAGTTGTAGTTTTGAAACAGCTGGAGGTTTGCCCCCCCCCCCCCATGTGAACGTACAGGGTACATTCACACGGGCAAGTTTACAGTAAGTTTCCTGCTTCAAGTATGAGCTGCGGCAAATTTTTCGCCGCAGCGCAAACTCCTAGCGGGAAACTCACCGTAACCCACCAGTGTGAATGTACCCTAAAAACACTACACTAACACATACTAAAAGGGTAAAACACTACATATACACCCTCTTACACTGTCCCCCCAATAAAAAATTTAAACGGATTGTATGGCAGTGTTTCCAAAACCGAGCCTCCAGCTGTTGCAAAACAACAACTCCCAGCATTTCTGGACAGCCTCTGACTGTCCAGGCATGCTGGGAATTTAGCAACTGCTGGAGGCACCCTGTTTGGGAATCACTGGCGTAGAATACCCCTATGTCCACCCCTATGTGATCCCTAATTTAGTCCTCAAATGCGCATGGAGCTCTCTCACTTCGGAGCCCTGTCGTATTTCAAGGAAGCAGTTTAGGGCCACATATGGGGTATTTCCGTACTCGGGAGAAATTGCCCTAAAAAATTTGGGGGGGCTTTTTCTCCTTTTACCCCTTATGAAAAGGAAAAGTTGGGGGCTACACCAGCTTGTTAGTGTAAAAAAATAAAAAAAATTTACACTAACATGCTGTTGTTGCCCCATACTTTTTATTTTCACAAGCGTTAAAAGGAAAAAAAGACCCCCAAAATTTGTAACGCAATTTCTCCTGAGTACGGAAATACCCCATATGTGGGCGTAAAATGCTCTGTGGGTGCACAACATGGCTCAGGAGTGAGAGCGCACCATGTACATTTGAGGCCTAAATTGGTGATTTGCACAGGGGTGGCTGATTTTACAGCGGTTCTGACATAAACGCAAAAAAAGAAATACCCACATGTGACCCCATTTTGCAAACTACACCCCTCACGTAATGTAATAAGCGGTATAGTGGGCATTTTTGTGGGCATTTTTATTTTTCATTTGCACAGCCCACTGTTCCAAAGATCTGTCAAACGCCAGTGGGGTGTAAATACTCACTGCACCCCTTATTAAATTCTGTGAGGGGTGTAGTTTCCAAGATAGGGTCACATGTGGGGGGTCCACTGTTCTGGCACCATGGGGGGCTTTGTAAATGCACATAGCCCCTGACTTCCATTCCAAACAATTTTTTTTCCCCAAAAGCTCAATGGCGCTCCTTCTCTTCTGAGCATTGTAGTGCGCCAGCAGAGCACTTGATGTCCACACATGGGGTATTTCTATACTCAGAAGAGATGGGGTTACCAATTTTTGGGGGCATTTTGTCCTATTACCCCTTGTAAAAAATTTAATTTGAGGGAAAACTAGCATTTTAGTGAAAAAAAAAAATCATTTACACATCCAACTTTAACGAAAAGTCGTCAAACACCTGTGAGGTGTTAAGGCTCACTGGACCCCTTGTTACGTGCCTTGAGGGGTGTAGTTTCCAAAATAGTATGCCATGTGGTTTTTTTTTTTGCTGTCCTGGCACCATAGTGGCTTCCTAAATGGGACATGCCCCCCAAAAACCATTTCAGCAAAATTTGCTTTTCAAAAGCCAAATGTGACTCCTTCTCTTCTGAGCATTGTAGTTCGCCCGCAAAGCATTTTATGTCCTAACATGGGGTATTTCCATACTCAGAGATGGGGTTACAAATTTTGGGGGGCATTTTGTCCTATTATCCCTAGTAAAAAATTATTTTGAGGGAAAACTAGCATTTTAGTGGAAAAAAATAATAATTTACACATCCAACTTTAACGAAAAGTTGTCAAACACCTGTGGGGTGTTAAGGCTCACTGGACCCCTTGTTACGTGCCTTGAAGGGTGTAGTTTCCAAAATTGTATGCCATGTGTTCTTTTTTGTTTTTTTGCTGTTCTGGCACTATAGGGGCTTCCTAAATGTGACATGCCCCCCAAAAACCATTTCAGAAAAACTCACTCTCCAAAATCCCACTGTCGCTCCTTCCCATCTGAGCCCTCTACTGCGCCCGCCGAACACTTGACATACACCAATGAGGTATTTTCTTACTCGAGAGAAACTGGGTTACACATTTAAGGAAGATTTCTCTCCTTTTACCCCTTGTAAAAATTCAATAACTGGGTCTACAAGAACATGCGAGTGTAAAAAATGAATATTTTGAATTTTCTCCTTCAATTTGCTGCTATTGCTGTGAAACACCACAGGTTAACAAACCTTTTGAATGTCATTTTGAATACTTTGAGTGGTGCAGTTTTTATAATGGGATCATTTGTGGGGTATTTCTAATATGAAGGACCTTCAAATCCACTTCCAAACTGAACTGGTCCCTGAAAAATTTTGATTTTGAAAATGTTGTGAAAAATTGGAAAATTGCTGCTATACTTTGAAGCCATCTGATGTCTTCCAAAAGTAAAAACTTGTTACCTTTATGATGCAAACATAAAGTAGACATAGTGTATATGTGAATCAATGTATAATTTATTTGGAATATTCATTTTCCTTATAAGCAGAGAGCTTCAAAGTAAAAAAAAAAATGCAAACATTTTTCATCAAATTTTGGAATTTTTCACCAAGAAATGATGCAAGTATTGACAAAATTTTACCACTAACATAAAGTAGAATATGTCACGAAAAAACTATCTCGGAATCAGAATGAAAGGTAAAAGCATCCCAGAGTTATTAATGTTTAAAGTGACTGGTCAGATGTGCAAAAAATGGCCGGGTTCTACAGTGAAAATTGGCTGGGTCCTTAAGGGGTTAAGGTTGTACATAGCTGTAATGCAGCGCCAAAGAGATGTTTCAACCTATACTGTTTGAAGCTTCCATTAAAATATTTTATTTACAATGCATTTGTACAAAAACTCAAAATATTTGGCAACAACGCAAAACTAATAAGAGCAAAAAGCAACTAGTGAATGTTTGAGTAAAACACCTAATCTGAAATTGTGGTTACTTTTGTTAATGAGATCAAGAGTTCTATTTTCTGCGGAATCCTTTCTTAGATTTTAACCTGATGCCAGCCTAATAATTGCTCCTGTCCCGTGCTCACAGCTGGCATAATTACATGAGGTACAATAATTGTTATAAACCAATGGGCAGCAGTTCTAAAATGTATTAGTAACTCTATTTAATGACACAGAGAGATGAAGAGCTTTTACCATGCAATTATTTTCTATAATGAAAGATTTTCACTCTATATAGGTAAAATTTGCCTTACATGGTCAGCAATAACTTTTCAGTTTCTTACTTTAGCTTTCACAATAAAGTTAATTAGCAAAATTATGGAGTAAAATAGTTGCCAATATGCCAATCCAAATAGACCAAGGAAAGAATATGGATAGCACTCGCCGGTATTGCTGTGAATAAAATCCTTCTTTATTGTATAATCATACTTAGGTAGTAACAAACTGGCAACGGCATGCTGCAGCGAGAGGCGCAGATGCCAGAACAAATGCAAATGGTGTGACAGCTGTTTCGTAGGTCGTACCTACCTACTTCCAAGAACGTCAGTACCGGTATTACACCTGCAGAAACTGACATGGTCGGATAGGCGTCTTTTACTAAGAAAAAACTGGTGATTTAAAAACACTTAAAACAATGTACAATATAAACACTCATGTAACTATAATCAGAATGATTCTAAGAGATACTTCTACTTAAAAGATAAAAAGATGCCTAGATCTATTTTGTGTGGAGAGAAGGACAAAAATAGGGGAGTGAAAAGTGCAATGCAGAATCTTGTGCCAGATTTTGCTTGTAGCTCACAAATTGTAGTTGTGAGTTGTTGAATGGGAGCTGCCGCCCTCCGACCGGGTCTGGGCTCTTATGCAAGAGCCAGTGGAGGAACAGGATAGGTAGCTGGGAGCTACAAAAAAAACTGTCTTTTAGGAGGCGCTGCTCGTATATGTGAAAGGACGGAGAGACTCAGGCCAGCACAGGTTAAACTTGTTTATTTTGCAAAAAGAGTGTACAACGCGTTTCGGCACACACAAAGTGCCTTCCTCAGGTCCAAAGAGTACAATGCTGGTGACGATCCTGTGTGCAGCAGCGCTGGCGTGGTACTGACCTAGATCTCTTTTGTCATTCAGCCCTATCTACCCTGGGAGTCTGTGTGCAAGATCCATTTTGCTTGAGCACGTAGAAGAAGCTTTTTTTCTATCTGTACCTTCAATCTGCAGAATTCTCTCAATTCCAAAGAATGAGAGCAATTTAGGATTATTTTCATGACATTCTCTGACTTGTTGAATGACTCTCGGGTAGGGATCGACCGATTATCGGTATGGCCGATAATCACGATTTTGGGCATTATCGGTATCGGCAATTACCTTGCCGATAATGCACCGCCCCCACCGCACCACCCCTTCCCCCCCCCCCGATCCGCCGCGCCGCGTCGCACCTCCCACCGCACCGCCCCGGCCCCATTGTCTCCCCCATCTCTGGTTTCATGATTACCTGTTCCCAGGGCCCACGCTACTTCTTGCTCCTGCTGCGTCCTGCGTTACGCTGTGCGCAATGACGAGTGACGTGACGTGCGCGACGGTACGTCACCGTCAGTGCGCACAGTGACAGCTCAGGAGGACGCGCATCGGAGCCAGATGTAGAGTGGACCCCGGGAACAGGTAATTATAAAACCGGGGATGGGGGAGGCAATGGGGCGGTCGCAATGTGGTGTGGCGGCTCGGGGGGGGGGGGCGGTCGCGGTGCGGTGGGTCGGGGGGGGGGGGGTGGTCGCGGTGCCGTGGGTCGGGGGGGCGGTCGCGGTGATAGGACTCAGGACCCCCGGACAGGCAGGGGGAGAGAAGCGGGTGGCGGCGGCCTATGGCACCGCAAAAGCCACTGCAGTGCATTGATTTAAAGCGCCCGCTTTAAATCAATGATCTGCAGGGGGATAGACGATAACTTATACCGGAATATCGGTATAAGTTATCGGCTATCGGCCCTAACCTCCACCAATTATCGGTATCGGCCCTAAGAAAAACGATGTCTGTCGATCCCTACTCGGGCACACATTTCCAGACTTGAGAGAGTATAAATGTTCTTGGAATCGGGTATGCAGGGGGCATGTGGTAATTCCTACCCACATAGAAATGCCCACACTTACACTTTAATCCGTATACCAAATAGCTAGTCCGGCAGCATACAAAGTCTCTCACATTTAACTGGGTGCCACCTATAATAAGGCTTTTTCCAGGGTTGAACTGTGGACACCACTTACAACTCCCACATCGGTGATTATCTTTTGGAAAAACAATCTCTTTTCTTTATAGTTGTAAACCTGTTACAAGTAAGGGCTCGTTCACACTACGATTTGGCAATACCGGAACCGGCAAAAATTAGCCGACCGGAGTCAGCATTTGACTCCGGTCAATACCACAGTTTCAGGTCCGGTCAGAAAAGCGTATATGGGGAAAGAATGAGCCAACCGGAGTCAGCGTTGACTCTGGTCAGCTCACTGAAATCAATGGGGTTCGGGCCGGATCTGGCTGGGATATGGGAACGCACGGTTTTCGCTCCCTCCAGCCATATCTGATTCCCGTACACTACACTTCGTAGCATGAACCCAGCCTAACACTATCTCCAATATTGGGGGTTCATTTAAATGCTATTAAAGGTTTTAACCGACATAACCCGAGGAGAAGCAACTGTTTCTGTCTTAATGGAAGGACTTATTTTTTGCCCTACAGATAAATTCAGCTTAGTGGACTTTGAAATAGACCTGTTTTGATCAATACGTAAGCTTAACTTGAAAAAAGTATTTTCTAATAAAAATATTGAGAGTAGTAATAAACAGGGTGAGATTCCTACAACAATAGGTCTCCTCAGTTTCATCCCACTTGTTAACCCCAGCGATTGGGAAAATTAATGTCTTCTGTCACTAATAGAATTATTGGGTGCTGATCCTGAGTCTGAACAGGACTGTAGTAGTGACTTTGTTTTTTTTCTCCGGTGGTGTTAAATCAACTTTCAATCCTGAGGTTACACCAGGTAGTAACCTGGACTTATTCCAGCACAAAGTACTTGAAGATATTCGAGTCTTAAAATATCCTACGGATAAATCCAATCTTACACCACAGGAGAAAAACGCCCTTGGCTTAAATTATGAAAAGGAGTGGTTATAAAAAAATAAGATAAGGGGGGAAATATAGTTGTTATATCAGTGAAATATTACGTTAGTGAGGCGAAGTGTCAGTTATCTAACACAAAAAATTATGAACACCTTAAATCAAATTCTATTCCAAAATTATCCTCAAGTTTACAGTCTTTTCTAAGGTAATTTATGGAAAAGGGTGTCATTACGCATTTTATTGCAACTAAATTATTTCGTACAAATCCAACATACCCTTGTTGGTACTTGTTGCCAAAAGTGAATACAAATTTAGAGGCCCCACCAGGTGTGGGGTCTCTAACTGAGCCGCTCTCGAAATACACTGCTCGAAAAAATAAAGGGAACACTAAGATAACACATCCTAGATCTGAATGAATGAACTAATCGTATGAAATACTTTCGTCTTTACATAGTTGAATGTGCCGACAACAAAATCACACAAAAATTGTTAATGGAAATCAAATTTATCAACCCATGGAGGTCTGGATATGGAGTCACACTCAAAATCAAAGTGGAAAACCACACTACAGGCTGATCCAACTTTGATGTAATGTCCTTAAAACAAGTCAAAATGAGGCTCAGTAGTATATGTGGCCTCCACGTGCCCGTATGACCTCCCTACAACGCCTGGGCATGCTCCTGATGAGGTGGTGGATGGTCTTCTGATGATGTCCTCCAAGACCTGGACTAAAGCATCCGCCAACTCCTGGACAGTCTGTGGTGTTGGTGGATGGAGTGAGACATGATGTCCCAGATGTGCTCAATCGGATTCAGGTCTGGAGAACGGGTGCGCCAGTCCATAGTATCAATGCCTTCCTGCTGACACACTCCAGCCACATGAAGTCTAGCATTGTCTTGCATTAGGAGGAACCCAGGGCCAACCGCACCAGCATATGGTCTCACAAGGGGTCTGAGGATCTCATTTCAGTACCTAATGGCAGTCAGGCTACCTCTGGCAAGCACATGGAGGGCTCTGCGGTCCCCCAAAGAAATGCCACCCCACATCATTACTGACCCAGCCCCAAACTGGTCATGCTGGAGGATGTTACAGGTAGCTGAACATTCTCCACGGTGTCTCTAGACTCTGTCACATCTGCTAAGTGTGACCCTGCTTTCATCTGTGAAGAGCACAGGGCGCCAATGGCGAATTTGCCAATCTTGGTGTTTTCTGGCAAATGCTAAACAACATCCTGCATGGTGTTGGGCTGTAAGCACAACCCCCACCTGTGGATGTCGGACCCTCATACCACCCTCATGGAGTCTGTTTCTGACTGTTTGAGTGGACACATGCACATTTGTGGCCTGTTGGAGATCATTTTGCAGGGCTCTGGCAGTGCTCCTCCTGCTCCTCCTTGCACAAAGGTGGAGGTAGCAGTCCTGCTGCTGGGTTGATGCCCTCCTACAGCCTCCTCCACATCTCCTGATATACTGGCCTGTCTACTGGTAGCGCCTCCATGCTCTGGACACTACGCTGACAGACACAGCAAACCTTCTTGCCACAGCTCGCATTGAGGTGCCATCCTGGATGAGCTGCACGACCTTAGCCACTTGTGTGGGTTGTAGACTCTGTCTCATGCTACCACTAGAGTGAAAGCACCGCCATCATTTAAAAGTGACCAAAACATCAGCCAGGAAGCATAGGAACTGAGAAGTGGTCTGTGGTCACCACCTGCAGAACCACTCCTTTATTGGGAGTGTCTTGCTAATTGCCTATAATTTCCACCTGTTGTCTGTTCCATTGGCACAACAGCATGTGAAATTGATTGTCAATCAGTGTTGCTTCCTGAGTGGACAGTGTGATTTCACAGAAGTGTGATTGACTTGGAGTTACATTGTGTTGTTTAAGTGTTCCCTTTATTTTTTTGAGCAGTGTTAATCAACTGGCTCTTATACCCTCTCCTTGATGAAGTACAGTCTATGGTCAAAGACACAAATGAGTTTCTTACCACTCTTGAAAATGTTGTTTGGCACCCTAGTTGTGTCCTTGCATCCATAGATGTAGAAAGTTTATATACCAATATCAGTCAAGAGGGGGCAGTTGATTGTGTTCAAGAACTGTTGCAAAGAACTGACAAAAGCAAGACATTTATTGAATTTGTATGTAGAGCTCTGATCCCGTCCAAAAATGTATTCCAATTTGATGAAAATTGGCACATCCAAATGAAGGGGGTAGCGATGGGGACCCCTGTAGCCTGTACTTTGGCTAATTTGTATGTAGCTACTTTAGAAAAAGGATTTATTTTGTAGTTAATCCCTATCTTAAATTGTTGTATGTGAGGATTCAGATAGGAGAGGGTGGGGTGCACATGGTGGGCTACAGGAAGCCCACTGAGGGCAACACTCTACTTCAATACAATAGCTATCACCCCAATGTAAAATCGGCAGTGCCCTATGGGCAGTTTCTCAGTATATGGAGAATAAACAGTATGCAATCCAGTTTTGAATCCCAAGTGAATGACCTTTATTAGCGCCTGCTAGATAGGGGGTACCCTAATGATGTTTTATGAAAGGTATACAAAAAAGCAAATAAACAGGATAGAAATGTTATATAAAAAAATCTGGGGGAGATTTATAAAAACCTGTGCAGAGGAAAAGTTACCCAGTTGCCCATAGCAACCAATCAGATCGCTTCTTTCATTTTTAACAAGGCCTCTGCAAAATGAAAGAAGTGATCTGATTGGTTGCTATGGGCAACTGGCCAACTATTCCTCTGCACAGGTTTTGATAAATCTCCCCTCTATGTATAAAAACAGAAGGTCGCAATCTAAATGGAGAACAGTTTTAACATAATCCACTTTCTAATGTCATTAAACAAACCATATACAAAAATTGGTATTCAATACAGAAGCATCGTTGTAGCTATTTTAGGAAACAAAAACCATTAATAACATTTAAATGAACCCCAAATATTGGAGATAGTGTTACTTGTAGCAGGTTTACATCTATAAAGAAAAGAGATTTGCTTTCTAATGTTACTCCAAAAGGTAAATCACCAATGTGGGAGTTGTAAGTGGTGTCCACAGTTCAACCCTGGAAAAAGCCTTATTATAGGTGGCACCCGGTTAAATGTAAGAGACTTTGTATGCTGCCGGACTAGCTATGTGGTATACAGGTAAAAGTGCGAGTGTGGGCTTTTCTATGTAAGCAGTAAGTACCACACACCCTGCAGACCCGAATCCAGGAACATTTATACTCTCTCAAGTCTGGAAAAGTTTACCCGAGAGTCATTCAATGTCAGAGTGTCACGAAAATGATCCGAAATTGCTCTCATTCTTTGGAATTGAAGGTACAGATAGAAAAAAGCTTCTCCTACGAGCTCAAGCAGTATGGATCTTGCGCACAGATGCCCAGGGTAGTTTAGGGCTGAACAACTAGAATAGAATAGACTAAACATCTTTTTATAAGTAGAAGTATCTCTTAAAATCATTCTGATTATAGTTACATGAGTGTTTATGTTGTACATTGTTTTAAGTGTTTTTAAATCACCTGTATTTTTCTTTGTAAAAGAACTGACTGTCAGTTTCTGCAGGTATAATACCGGTACTGACGTTCTTGGAAGTAGGTAGGTACAACCCACGAAACAGCTGTCACACCATTTGCATTTGTTCTGGCATCTGCGCCTCCCACTGCAGCATGCCACTGCCAGTTCGTTACTACCTAACTATGATTATACAATAAAGAAGGATTTTATTCATAGCAATACTGGCGAGTGCTATCCATATTCTTTCTTTGGTCTATTTGGATTGGTGTCGTATGCTTCACGGGACTGAGCACCTCCGGATCAATATATATCAGACTTCGAGCTGTTCACACTGATTGCTAAACCTGTGGGAAAGTTTAGAGCTATATGCAGCGCCATACATTTAGCTGTTTTCTTTTGTGTCCAATGATGGAGTAAACTGAGCTATTTAAGGGCCCATTCACCATTAGATATTGCAGGTAGAGATTCCATTTGTAACGGGCGACAGCGTAAAAAGCTGGCACTTGGACCGCGCAGAAATGCGCCGTCTTTATAGACGACAATGCATTTAGAGCAGATTCCTCTGCGGAAATTCCGTATTGTGAATGGTGCAGCAGAATCCCACTGAAAACAATGGAAGGCTGCTGCACTGTATTTTATGAGTGGAATTCTGCTTGGAAAATAGGTAGTGTAAATGGGCCCTAAGTGTGGAAGTAACTGCTGATAAATGTTCAATCACTAGAGCTGTGCTCATGGAAGTTGTTTTCTGGGCAAAAATAATTGTTGGCCTAATCCATATGCCATCAATCACTGACTGGAATGGGAGCTGAGCTGCAGTAACCAGACACATCCAACTGCTTCCAGGCTGGGTTTACACTACCTTTTGTCCATACGGTCACCAGATCCGGCTGGGGGATATGAAAACTGGCCACTCCCGTATCCCAGCCAGACCCTGCCCCCATCTCATTCATTTAAATGAGCCGACCTGAGACAGATAGCGACTCCGGTCGGCTAATTTTTGCACCGTATCCGGTTTTCTGGCCGGACTGAAAACCGCAGCATACCCGGTTTGCACATTTCCCAGCTGGATCCGGTCCCCATATAACATAAACGTAGTGTGAATGCAGCCCCAGCCATATATTAATTTGATAGATTTTGCGGCGTTCTATCCTGAAAATAGCCATCAATCATTTTCCACAAGAAACCCCCTTTAAGTAAAGAGTTTTTTAGTTTTTAATATCATTTAGTAGCTTAGGTTGTTCTGATGCTAGCAGTGTTTATAAAGTGTTTGCCCACCTTTCAGTTGTTTTCCAGAAAGACAAGTATTGTAGTAAAGCACAGCGCTGCCCCACAATCCCCCATTCTTGTGTCCGCCAAAACAGAGCTTCTGTGGAGGGGCATGTGTCTTACACATCACTTTGCCCCCTCCATAAGACGCCATCTTATGGCCAGAATATCTTTTCTTCTGCTCACAAGGACAGGGGATTCGAGAGAGGGGGAGCTGCATAATGCAGTATTTCTAAACAGAAGAAAAGCCATTGTATATCAGCGAGTCACATTTTATCAACAATACTGTGTCTGTATAAACAAACAACTGAAAGTTGGCCAACCTCTTTAAAACATCCCTCCATCCCCAAGATACCAGGATTTTACTGTCTGGCTGACCATTTAGGCTCCTTTCACACTATGAAAAGGACCCGTTATATAACACCCGGGTGATCGTGGGGTAAAATAACCATTAAAAAAGCCCTAATTTACATTAGTAAATCCCATTATAGTCTATGGGATTGTTCTAATACATGTTTTAACCCGTTCTCGCCCATCATTCATAACGCACGTTATTTTGGGACGGGAGATAGTAGCGGGAGAAATAGTGCATGCACTATTTCTCCCGCTATACGGGTGTTATATAACGGGTCCTTTTCATTGAGTGAAAGGAGCCTTAGAATCGTCAGATGGGCAGGAACTTTGTTATAATATTTGGTGTGATGAAGAGGCTGAGGGGTGAGATATACATACATGGGGGGGCATTTATCATTATATATACACAATTTTCAATGTCTATATTGTGCAATCTTTTATGCACAATTCCGTTTTTTTGCGTGTTTATTTGCGTAATTTTTAATAGAACTTATACAAGTGGAATTCTAAATCACAGTGTACGGTAGAGCTGATTATGTGGTGGACATCGATTTATCAACTGCGTCTTTTCTACGGTGTCCATTTTAGGACATCGTCAGTCGTCAGCCGTAACTCCATCCTCAGTCAGGTGAATCGGCGTCCCGCCTCCTCCCTCAGGCCAATCTCTGTCAGGCGTCAGCCACAACTCCCTCCTACCTCCCTTGCAGGGGTCAAGTTCTGGGAAAAAATGTGTGGAAACTCACCAAAGATTTCCACTTAAAGGGGTACTAGACATCTTATACCCTATCCAAAGCATAGGGGATAAGATGTCTGATCCCGGGGGTCCCGCCGCTGGGGACCCCCACGTTTTCCCTGCTGCACCCGGTGTTTGTTTAGACCGTTGGGTGCAGCGCCGGAGGCTCGTCTATAGATCAATAGACTTGTATTGAGGGGGCATTACTGTGACGTCACGAGCCTCTGCCCTGCATCACCAGTCATCCAGCACGGAGCGAAGCTCGCTCCATGCACCGGTTGTCTGGGGTGCTGCAGCCGAGATCGCAGGGGTCCCCAGCAGCAGGACCCCCGCGATCAGACATCTTATCCCCTATATTTTGGATAGGGGATAAGATGTCTAGGGGCGGAGTACCCCTTTAGGGGCTGGTCCTGCAGGACTCCTGCTAATGGGAACTGCGTTCCTGCTGTGGGACAAGTGCAGGAACTCCGTTCCCATGAGTTCCTGCAGGACTTAAGCCCTGCTCCTTTTGTCATCCTAAAGTCTCTCATCCGAAACGCCATCATCTCTCAGACGAAAAACTTTCCTGCTATGTAGCAGAGCCGAGTCAGTTTCGGCTCTCTGCTATACGGGTTCTACTGTACACGCTATTCAATGTCGGGTCTGCTATACAGACTCTGTAGCACATGTAGTGTCTGTAGTATACACGTGCAAGTTTCACAGTTTTGACTCTGCTATATATGCTGTGCAGCAGGGAGGAGGCGGGACGCCGTTTCACCTGACAGAGGACGGCGTTACAGCTGACGATGTCCTAAAATGGACACTGTACTTTTCTCTTCACACACACAAATTTTGCGCAATTCCTGATTTTATTGTGCAAATATACACCATCAAGGAGGACACTTAAAATGTTAAAAGAATATGCCCAGCAAGTTCAGCAATATGTAATACATATTTAAATTAGACTCTGTACAGACTGTAGATCTGTAGAACTGTTTAAAATTCAAACTCCCTCTGCTCTAAATCTGCTTGGTCATTAGGGTCCATAGCTATAGAGGGGGCAGAGGTAGATGTCGCACTGGGGCCCTGGTGCCTAAGGGGGCCCCAAAACACATCTGCCCCATAAGAGACCAGTATTTTAATTGGCATATGGGGTCCTGTTGCAGATTTTGCATCGGGGCCCAGAAGATACAAGCTACGCCTCTGGTCCAGATGTTAATAAAGTTTCCTTTATACAGTCAAATCTCTCCAAAAGACCAACTCTTTCAGTAGACCTCCCTCTTCCTGAGACCAAATTTTCTGTGACAGATATTTTATTTCTCATTTATTATGCATTCTTTGAGAAGACCACCCCCCTTGAAGATGTCTCAAAAGAGGTTTCGCTGTATATGTTTATCAGCTAGTGCGAAAAAATGAACAGTTTTTGTCTCCATCTAGTGGCGATATAGAAAATGCATCATCTTATATATTCTAGTGCAAGTTTTTTCAAACTGGGCGCCATGACACACTAGTGTGTTGGCAGCAATCCCCAGGTGTCAGCAGCCCCCTCTGGTAACGGATTTAGATCAGTAAGTAAAGGTGGCTGCCAGAACTTGATGAGTGACAACCCTGACCTACATCATCAGTGCTGCGCAGAGGACGTTACTCGAGCCCCTGCACCTAAGCCTGCGGTGTTAAAGGGTGGGGAGGGGATAATGTGGCACAGGGGGTGATAAAGGGGGGATTGACATTGCACAGGGGGAAAGAGGGGGAAGATGTGACAGGGGTGAAAATATGGGTAATGATGTGGCACAGGGGGGTGGTCAAGAGAGGGGATAAAATGACACGGGGAGGACCAAGGGGGAGGAAGATGTGGCACAGGGGATGATAAAGGGGGGAATGAAATTGCCCAGGGAGCGATGAAGGTGTAGGAAATGATGTGACACAGGGGGGTGTTAAAGGAGGGCCATAAAAGGTGCAGGGAGGATAAAGGGGGGGATGTAATGGTACAAGGGAGAATAATGTTACACTAAAGGTAAAAGGTGGATGATTAGGCATAGGGGGTGATAAAGGTGGGAATTTAAATGGCACAGGGGGATCAAGAGGGGTAATGATGTGTTACAGGGGGATCAAGAGGGGTAATGATGTGTTACAGGGGTGATAAGGGGGGGTAATGATGTGGTACAGGAGGTGGTCAGTGGGGGATAAAATTACACTTGGGTGGATCAAGGGAGGGAAGATGTGGCACAGGTGGTGATGAAGAGGGGGATGAATTTGCACAGGTAATGATGTAGGGGGTGTACATGATATGGCAAGGGGGCGGGGGATTCAAGGGAGGGAGGAATGAAGTGCCACAATGGGAAGATCAAGGGAGAATTGAAATGGCATAGGGGAATGATGAAGGGGGGTGATAAAATGGCACAGGGGGTGATCAAGAGGTGAAATTAAATGGCACAAGGGGTAGCATCCACATTTCTAATGCAAATAGTGGATACTGGTATCACCTCGTAGGGGCAAGGGGTGTGTCACAAAACTATGCACATCTAAAAAGGGTGTCACCAACATGAAAAGTTTGGAAAGATCTGCTCTAGAAGAAAAACTCCTGGTTAGGCTATGTTTACATCTATGTCTGAGGCTATGTCAAATGCACTAGAATTGTGGAATAAAAAAAAACTGTCTTGCATGGCCTGTGTTTATTATGGGATTGAGACATTCTGTAGAAACTTTTCTAGCAGGGGACATATCCTTGGTAAAAGGCGACATGGCCTTATTGTGGCAAAAATGTGTCAAATGCATCAGATTTATCACCGTGCATTGGCTGACTGGTACTGTATGTCTGGTGTAACTGAAGCTGTTGGGAGGAAAGCTGGCTCAACAAACCAAATTGTATTTAGAATTCAGGAATCCGAGTAAATGATTAAGTATGGCCACTAGATGTCACTAAGGCTATGTTCACATCAGCGTTGTGGAGCATTGGTAAAACAGTTAACTGTGCTGGGACAGAGGTTGTGACACCAAACACCAACAGAACCTGACAGGTCGTATTCACTTTGAATGGGGTTGGTTATGTTTCATAATTTTTGTTGAGAAATAAAAACTGACATTTAAAATATTTTTCCTCTGCTAAAGTTCCATTATGTTAATGGAATCGGCAAATGGAGCTCCCTAACGCTAATATGGACATAGCCTAAGGCTAGGACTCCACTGAGATTTTTGTGGCATAAAAACACCAGAAAAACTGCCACAGTTTTTCCCTGCGAATTGGCGTTTTTACCTTTGTGTGGAATTTGCCGTTTTTTTTGGCGCCTTTTGCTTTTTTTTTTTTTTTTTTACAAAATAGTTGGGTACCAAAAAAAAGACACAGTAGGGATGTAAAAATGTATTTAACTAAATGTTTAGTTTTTATAACAACATTTTAATAAATTTTTTATAAAGTGTGTGTGTGTGTTTAACCTTTTTTCTCTTTTTTTTTTTTCAAATTTTTTATGTAATACTACTACTCCCAGGATGGAACACACTGTTCCATGCTGGGAGTAGTAGTACCTGTACTATAGACCTATCGCCCAGGGTGTCAGTCTGACACCCGATGCGATCGTCCATTATATAGCAGAGATGTGGCTCTATACAGCGCTCGCATCACTGGCCGTTCATATTTTCCGCCCAGAGCTGTGATTGGCCGGATGGTTTCAGCCAATCACAGCTCTGAGGAAAAGATGAATGAATGAGTGGCCGGCCCGGAGTACAGAGCAGAGCAGGGATGCGAGCGATGTATACAGTCGCTCCATCTCTGCTATAGACAGGGCGGTCACAGCGGGTGTCAGTAGTGACATCCGCTGTGATGTGTCCTTTAGCAGGCACTACTACTCCCAACATGGAGCACACTCTGCTCTATACAGGGAGCTGTAGTACCTGCATTAATAGACAGATCGCAGCGAGTGTAATTTCTGACACCCGCTGCGATCTGTCTATTAATGCAGATACTACAGCTCCCAGCATGGAGCAGAGTGTACTCCATGTTGGGAGTAGTAGTACTTGTAGTTAAGGATGTTATACTCCTGTATAATGTATGGATGCAGCGGCCGGTGCTCTCCTATGGTCCCCTGCACGCCGTATATATACACATTCTGATTTCTCACAGAGAGCTGTTAATGGCTGGAACCATCTGACCAATCACAGCTCTCTGTGGGAAATATGAATATGTGTATATATACATCAGTGCAGGGGACCAGAGAAGAGCGGCCGGCCACATCTATATATTATACAGGAGGATCGCAACGGGCGATCTGTCAATAAGTACAGGTAACTACTACTCCCATCATGGAACAGTGTGTTCCATGCTGGGAGTAGTAGTACTACCTGAAAAATGTAAAAAAAACAAAATTGTGAAAACCACACACACACTACATTTTTATTATTGCTATATTTTTAGTGCTTTACCTGCTCACATAAATTGATCCCTGTTTAAAAATTAATAAACATTTCATAATAAAAGATACATTTCGTTAGGTAAAATTTTTTCCATCACTGCTGTATCTTTATTATTATTTTTTTTTATGGTACCGTACGAAATTTTAATAAAAAAAGGTATCTCCATAATTTTTTGGGATCGCTAAAGTCCAAAAAAGAATAAAAACCGCCTGCAAAAAACGCAAAATTTAAAACCAAAATGGCGTTTTTTTCTTGGCGTTTTTGCTCTCCCATAGACTTCTATGGGATGAAAACGCCACGATTTCAGGGCAAAAAACGCAAAACTAGGTTTTGGCAGGCGTTTTGAAAATCCAGCCTCTGAGCCCGAAATTGCTGAAAAACGCCAAAAGGATTAAAAAAACGCCAAACTGAAAAACACCAAGTGAATCTGGCATTTTGCAGTTTACCATTGACTTGCAGCTAACATCTGGACGCGGCGTTTTTTCAGTGAAAAAACGCTGTGCGGGAAAATTGGCGTTTTTTATGGTGTTTTTGTAAAAAAAAAAACTCAGTGGAGTTCCAGCCTAAAACTGTTGTACAATTGCTGTAATGCAATATCACAAAAAAGGCAGCTGTATGAAACAATCATTTTATCCTTTACATGCAGGAACTTGTTGCACAGAAATTAGTTTGAGTTACCAATGGGTTTTATTTATTTATATTCTTATTTAAAAAAAAAAAAATTTTTCAATGGATCACCAATAAGCTTGCTACAGAAAACAAGATTCAAACCTTCTCAGAAGTATGTTATACATTGCAATCCTTATGTGGTGAGGGTGTGATGAGGGTAGATGGAAGTACCCTAGGAGCAGATGGCATTAACCCATTTAGTTTGTGACGCCAGGGTGTGGTTTAACCGCTTCACCACCCAAAGGTAGGCCGCTGGATCCTGGGCTAGGCACAGGGGCAAAAAATGATTCTGACGCCAAGTTACGAAACAATGGCAGCTTTACTGAGTCCGACAGGTGTAACAGTCTATATAGCTTGGCCAGTGGTGGATCCAGGGGGGGGGCAACCCCGAGATTGCTGCCCCCCCCCCCGCTCCCTAGCATGGTGGAGCCGAAGCTGTAAGCTCCGGCTCCACCATTCACTAACCTTACACACACGCTGTGCACAGTGTGTGAGCTGCGGGGACGAGATCCACTAAAGGCCGGCGCGATGATGTAACATCATCGCGCCGGCGCCTGGAGGACCCGTCCCCGCGGCCTGCATACTGTAAGTAAGGGTATGCTCAGGGCCCAGGGGATTAGGGAAAGAGGATATGCGCCACTGTTAGGAGGGGGGGGGGTGTCAGAGAAAAGGGAATATTTAATGAGGGTCTGCAGGGCAAAGCACAGGGGGCATTATATGTGTGGGTCACAGAACAGGGGGCATTATATCATATAATGCCCCCCTGTCCTGTGCCCCTCACATATAATGCCCCCTGTGCTGTGCCCTTCACATATAATGCCCCCTGTGCTGTGCCACACATATAAATTATATGTGAGGGGCACAGCACAGGGGGCATTATATGTGTGGGGCACAGCACAGGGGGGCATTATATGATATAATGCCCCCCTGTCCTGTGCCCCTCACATATAATGCCCCCCTGTGCTGTGCCCCTCACATATAATGCCCCCTGTGCTGTGCCACACATATAAATTATATGTGTGGGGCACAGCACAGGGGGCATTATATGTGTGGGGCACAGCACAGGGGGGCATTATATGATATAATGCCCCCTGTTCTGTGCCCCACACTTATAATGCCCCCTGTGCTGTGCCCCCCACATATATTGCCCCCTGTGCTGTGCCCCTCCCATATATTGCCCCCTGTGCTGTGCCCCTCACATATAATTCCCCATCATGCGCCCCTCATATATAATGCCCCCATCATGCGCCCCTCACATAATGCCCTCTGTGCTGTTCCCCTCACATATAATGCTCCTGTCATGTGCCCCTCGCATATAATGCCCCCATTCTTTGCCCCTCACATATAATGCCCCGATCATGCGCCCCTCATATATAATGCCTCCTGTGCTGTGCCCTTCACATATAATGCCCCCATCATGTGCCCCTCACATATAATGCCCCCTGTGCTGTGCCCCTCACATATAATGCCCCCTGTGCTGTGCCCCTCACATATAATGTTCCTGTCATGTGCTCCAAACATATAATGCCCCCTGAGGGGACAGGACATGGGGCTTTATATGTGAAGGGCACAGCACAGGGGGCATTATATGTCAGGGGCGCATGATGGGGGCATTATATGTGAGGGGCACAGCACAGGGGGCATTATATGTGCGGGACGCATGATAGGGGCATTATATGTGTGGGACGCATGATGGGGGCTTTATATATGAGGGGCGCATGATGGAGGCATTATATGTGAGGGGCAAAGAATGGGGGCATTATATGTGAGGGCACAGCACAGGGGGCATTAAATGTGTGGGGCACATGACAGGAGCATTATATGTGAGGGGCACAGCACAGTGGGCATTATTATGTGGGGGGAACAGGACAGGTCATAATTATTATATGTAGGGGCACAAGATGGGGCATTATTACTATATGTGAAGGCACAGAGTGTTTTGCCTTTCAGAAGTATAGTGTATATTATGAGGAATTTCTGGGGTGGTAAGTTTTTTAGGGGCCACAATACATTACGGTATTTTACTCAAGAGGGTGCACTGCACAGCAAGTTATATTCAGAGAATGCACTGTGTGGTAGTATTAGATTTAGAGGGCACAGTGTGTGGTAGTATTATATTCAGTGGGTACAGTGTGTGATAGTATTATATTTAGAGGGTGCAGTGTGTGATAGTATTATATTTAGAGGGTGCAGTGTGTGATAGTATTATATTCAAAGTGTGCAGTGTTTGGTAGTATTAAATTTAGAGGGCACAGTGTGTGGTAGTATTATATTCAGAGAGTGCAGTGTGTGGTAGTATTATATTTAGAGGGCACAGTGTGTGATAGTATTATATTCAGAGGGTGCAGTGTGTGATAGTATTATATTCAGAGGGTACAGTGTATGGCGGTATTATATTCAGAACAGTGTGTTGTATATTCAGGGGGTACAGTGTGTCAGAATTATATTCAGAGGGTGTGTGCCAGTATTATATTCAAAGAATACAGTGTTTGGCAGTATTATAATAATTATTGTTTTCATATAGAGGATCAGAATGCGCTGACATAGTGAGGAGACGTCTGGGCATCAAGTTCTGCAGAGAGAAGATTTAGCTGGAACAAATCCTGGCGGTATGTACCAGCTGAATTAGATAAGGAAAGACTATAGAGAAGATGTCACCTGTAATCACTGATATCATTGTGTATTCTCCTCACTATAGAGAAGACGTCACCTGTAGTCACTGATATCATTGTGTATTCTCCTCACTATAGAGAAGACGTCACCTGTAGTCACTGATATCATTGTATATTCTCCTCACTATAGAGAAGACGTCACCTGTAATCACTGATATCATTGTGTATTCCCCTCACTATAGAGAAGACTTCACCTGTAATCACTGATATCATTGTGTATTCTCCTCACTATAGAGAAGACGTCACCCATAGTCACTGATATCATTGTGTATTCTCCTCACTATAGAGAAGACATCACCTGTAATCACTGATCTCTATAGTGAGGAGAATACACAATGATATCAGTGATTACAGGTGACGTCTTCTCTATAGTGAGGAGAATACACAATGATAAGACGTCACCTGTAGTCACTGATATCACTGAAGACGTCCCCTGTAATCACTGATATCATTGTGTTTTCTCCTCACTATAGAGAAGAGGTCATCTGTAATCACTGATATCATTCTGTATTCTCCTCACTATGTCCCATCAGAGCTGGAGTTACTTGTAAGTTCTGTAGTTATGATGGGTGAAACAACAACTCCCAGCATCCCCCTACCACTGCTTAGGTCATACTGGGAGCTGTAGTTTTAAATGGTAAAAATGTCTTTAGCACTTTCCCATTCTGTGGCAATTGGTATATTTGATTATTATTCTGACATATGAGCACGGCCTAAGAGTCTTAAACAAGGTTAGGACTGTATGATACATTTAATAATATTGTAAGTTCCGTGAGCAACATCTTGTTTTCTGTCCGCCAACGCAAAATACTCTAATAGTGCCCCTCCCGAGACTCGACTCTGGATCCGCCCCTGAGCTTGGCTAGGCCCAAGGAGGTGACCAGTGACGTCAGAAACCTCAGTGCTTGCTGGGACTTATAGTGGACTTGGAGAATTTGATGCAGGACCACACAGACTTGACTTGGACTGACTTGACTGAGACTGACTATGACAGACTTTACAATCACATGACAAGAGTACTTAAAGGCATAACACATTTTATGTACAATACACTGTATAACAGGCACTTAATCCCTTAAAGGGGTATTCTGCCCCTAGACATCTTATCCCCTATCCAAAGGATAGGGGATAAGATGTCAGATCGCCGCAGTCCCGCTGCTGGGGACCCCCGGGATCCCCGCTGCGGCACAACGCTATCATTACAGCACAGAGTGAGTTCGCTCTGTGCGTAATGACAAGCGATACGGGGGACGGAGCAGCGTGACGTCATGGTGCCGCCCCTCGTGACATCACGGCCCGTCCCCTTAATGCAAGTCTATGGGAGGGGGCGTGACGACCGCAACGCCCCCTCCCATAGACTTGTAATGAAAGGGGCGGACCATGACATCACGAGGGGCGGATCAGTGACGTAACGATGCTCCGGCCCCTGTACCGCCCATCATTACGTGCAGAGCGAACTCGCTCTGTGCTGTAATGATAGCGCGGTGCCGCAGCGGGGATCCCGGGGGTCCCCAGCAGCGGGACTGCGGCGATCTGACATCTTATCCCCTATCCTTTGTATAGGGGATAAGATGTCTAGGGGCGGAATACCCCTTTAAGGACCAGCCCTTTTTCATCTTAAGGACTGAGCCCTTTTTCGCAATTCTGACCACCGTCGCTTTACGAATTAATAACGCAGAAACGCTTTTACCGAATATTCAGATTTTTGCTTTTTGAAAAAATTAGAGGGCTTCAAAGTAGAGCAGCAATTTTCAAAAATGTAATGAAAATTGCAAAATCTGAAGGGACAGATGTTACAGAACTACAACTCCCAGCATGCCTGGGCAGTTGAGGCATGCTGAGAGTTGTAGTTTGGCAACATCTGGAGGGCTACCGTTTGGGCACCACTGTAACAGTGGTCTCCAAACTGTGACCCTCCAGATGTTGCAAAACTACAACTCCCAGCATGCCCAAAACTACAACTCCCAGCATGCATGCCTTCGGCTGTCTGGGCATGCTGGGAGTTGCAGTTTGGCCTTCCTAGTGGTTGCCTGCCACAGTAAAGATCACTTTACTTTCACTTTCAATCCCCCCCCACCGTGAGATTCCCTACATGAGCCAGGATCCAGCAGTCTCCAGCGAAGATCCGGGATCCCCAGGCATCTTCTCCTGCAAGTACCGGCCTTCATCTTCTGTCCATGTTCCCCTCGACATCCAGGGGTGGGCAGAATAGGGGATTGCCATGGCAACCCACTGTCCTGCTCTGCCATTGGTCAGAATCAGTTCTGACCAATGGCAGGGGATAGGAGGAGATCGCAGCACTGCGACCTAACTCCTAGCCCTCAGGATGATCGGGACTGTCACTGACCGCTCCGATCATCCCTATTTTCCGGGTGATCGGGTCACCAGAGACCCGATCAGCCTGGAATAGCAGAAAATCGCATGTCTGAATTGACATGCGCTTTTCTGCGATCACAGACATGGACGGGTCTCAGGACCCCCCTGGGCGATGTCCCGGGATGCCTGCTGAATGATTTCAGCAGGCATTCCGGTCTGGTCCCCAACCGGCTAGCGGCGGGGACTGGAATTCCCACGGGCGTATGCATACGCCCCACGTCATTAAGGACTCGGATGCAGGGCGTATGCATACGCCTGGCGTCCTGAACAGGTTAAGGGAATGTACATAGGAGACAGGGGAAGGGGGGCCCAGGGGTCACAAAATGGAGTCAGCTGGACAGGGCAGCTAGATGTACAGGGGTGCAACTCCTGTACTGGGCTACCACACTTACAATTGTAACATTAATAGCATTTTTTTTTTAAATATCCATATTGATATATTCCACATGAATATACATTTCAAGGAGACATGCTTTTGTGTAGACAAAAACATCTTTATGAACTCACTTCTATATATTTCTGTATCCCAGCATTCCTTTCTATACAGATGACGTGTAATAATGATCACATTCTCCCATATGATGTCACAGGTTTTCATAACAATGCCTAATATGCATTCAGGTACATATTATTGATGGGAACAACTACCTAAACAACGTAATTAGAGATGAGCGAACTTACAGTAAATTCGATTCGTCACGAACTTCTCTGCTCGGCAGTTGATGACTTATCCTGCGTAAATTAGTTCAGCGTTCAGGTGCTCCGGTGGGCTGGAAAAGGTGGATACATTCCTAGGAAAGAGTCTCCTAGGAGTCTCCTAGGACTGTATCCACCTTTTCCAGCACACCGGAGCACCTGAACGCTGAACTAATTTATGCAGGAAAAGTCATCAACTGCCGAGCCGAGAAGTTCGTGACGAATTGAATTTACTGTAAGTTCGCTCATCTCTAAATGTAATGATTCAGGAACTTTGTGCAGTGATCCTTTAGTTTCCTTTGTGAACCTGTCTATAAATTAAAATCTTGAAGAAGTATTGACTTTTAGGCTATGTTCACACGGGGGATTTTTCGTGGAAGGCCGGAAAATTTCCAGCAGACATTCTGCAGACCCGCTTGTGACGGCAGAACATGCGGATGCTAGAACTGCTCGGAAATGCGCCATCTCCATAGAAGGCAATGCATTTACGTCTGATTCCGCAGAAATAATTGACATGTTAATTCCTTCTGGAGAGGCCACAATCGGAAATTCCTCAGTAGATGTTTTCACGGTGCAGCAGAATCCCATTCAAAAAAATTTGGCTCGGAAATTCCACTGTGTGAACGAGGCCTTACACTGAATAAATGGTCAGTTTCCTTGTCTACTTGCCAGCTAGCTTACAGTTACAAAGGGAAAAAACATGAACCAAATCCTGCTGACACTGCAATATTCCATGTGACATACCTCTCCACCCCCTGAGTATGTCTGACTATAGCAGAAGTGATCCACGTGGCGGAGACGGTCTTCTGTATCTGATTGTGTAAAACTGCAATGCTTACATGACAACTGTGTGAAAAGGTTTTAAAAAGTTGCTTAAAACATAGACATACCAACAGGCTTCATTACCAAAGGCAAATTCCCTAAAGCAGTGCTTCCCAACCAGGGTGCCTCCAGCTGTAGAAAAACTACAACTCCCAGCATACCCGGACAGCCGCTCATCGGCACATCACTAGAATATACCTTAGCCCCTTAAAGGGGTTATCCAGGAAAAAACTTTTTTTTATATATCAACTGGCTCCAGAAAGTTAAACAGATTTGTAAATTACTTCTATTAAAAAAATCTTAATCCTTCCAATAGTTATTAGCTTCTGAAGTTGAGTTGTTGTTTTCTGTCTAACTGCTCTCTGATGACTCACGTCCCGGGAGCTGTGCAGTTCCTATGGGGATATTTTCCCATCATGCACAGCTCCCGGGACGTGACATCATCATTGAGCAGTTAGACAGAAAACTTCAGAAGCTAATAACTATTGGAAGGATTAAGATTTTTTAATAGAAGTAATTTACAAATCTGTTTAACTTTCCAGAGCCAGTTGAGATATATATATATATATATATATATATATATATATATATATATATATATATAAAAAGGTTTGGCCTGGAATACCCCTTTAAGGACCAGGCCAATTTTTGTTTTTGCACTTTCGTTGTTTCCTGGTTTCCGGCCCTTCTAAAAATCATAATACTTTCAATTTTGCACCTACAGACCCATATAAGGGCTTGTTTTTTTGCCAATTGTACTTTGTAAATACATCACTTATTTAATAACAAAATCTGCGGCGAAAAAAAATTATTATTTTGTAACTTTTGGGGGGTACCGTTTCTACGCAGTGCACGTTTCTGTGTACGCTGATTCTGTACACTAGGCATTGTATTGTGCCCTCTTGAGGGTGGTTATATCCTCCCTTCATATTTCTGTTGGAGGTTGCTCTGTTTAGAGCAATTTTAGTTATTTTTAATTGTACTGTGTCTTTTTTTTGTATCCATATATTTTTGTCTATCTTTTGTATATGGCTATTGGGATACAATGCTTTGCACTCTGATATAGAGGTTGAGCCCCCATATTTTTGTGTTTTATGGGGTGCTAGGGTATCTCCATGCTTCGGATATCAAAAGAGAATGCATAAAACAGAATTATTATTATTTTTTATCAGACATCGGTATTGTGGGGTATAGACTGGAAAGAATGTGCAATATGAATCCAAACCAAGCAGCACATGAGGCACACAGCTCTGCCATGTGACTTAGGCCATCATAAAATACTTATATAAATAGATTTATAGCCATTAACCCAATTCTGTCCAATCCGTTAATACAGCACCTCAATTTTTTTACACTTTATGGCAGTGTATCCAATCAGGGTGCCTCCAGCTGTTGCAAAACTACAACCCCCAGCATGCCCGGACAGCCGTTGGCTGTCCGGGCATGCTGGGAGTTGTAGTTTTGCAACAGCTGGAGACGTCCTGGTTGGGAAACACTGCTTTATAAAGACCTTAATATACTGTAGTTATTATTCTACCTTGCATAAAATACTATTTAAAGCAGATCAATAAAATACTATGAAATTACCGTATTGTAATTATACATGCACTTATCTGCATTGCTGAAATAACAATGAAAACAATAAAAAAATACTGACGTTTTACACTCACCACAGTAGCACATTCCTTGCTGCAATTCTATAGTCTGCTGCAGACAGTGGCGTGGCTTTTTTAGATGGCCAGGCTACCTCTGACAGGCATGCAATCTCTAGAGAAGATATGGAGAACTGACGGGAACGTTATCGATGAGAAACAGCAGTGACGTCTAACCTGAAGCGTAGTTTCACAGCTGGGCACATTGGTGTATATAGGACAATAAAGCTTCAGCCCCTTTTAAAGTAACTTTGGGACCTCAGACAGTTTTCCCAGGGTCTCTTCCATCTTGGACACAGTAGTTTTAGGAATCCCCAGATCATCTTCTAGTTCTGGCACCGCCAGTCGCCGATCTTTAACGACTGCGGTCCATACACATTCAACTTTCTCAGGCTATGTTCACATGGCGGAAATTCCATGCATCCGCTCAGATTCTGTTCTGCCAAGCCGGCAGCAGATATTTTGCATTTTTGCATGGAATGTAATTTGCGCTGAATTTCTTGTGCTCGACACACACATTCTGGACGGAATTCAGAGTCCCATTGATTTCAACTGACTGCTGCAGAATTCCGCAAAAATAGTTGACATGCTCTTTTTTTTTTTGTTCGGTATCCGGAATGCGGAATGTTTCTCCTGGAGCAACGTTCAGGCTTGACACAAAAATGAGATGCAGATTTGTTGCTCTATAAGCTCAGTCATTTTGAATGCAACGGCCACACAATATACATACTCATTCAATGCATATAGTAGAATAGTGTGAACCTTTAAAAAGTTCAGTTCGGCAGGTTCGAGGAACTTTGGCAAAAAGTCGGGTTCGGATAGAATGTTAGAGGTGAACCCAGACCTCAGCAATAACCCTACAACTTGTGTATAACACTGTTTAAGCAGCAAAAATAGGCACAACAAATTCTGTGAGGAAAAACTGCATTGTACAGGCAACATTTATAAATGTCCCCCAGATTGTCTACTGCCAGCAAAGCAACATACAAAAAAGTATTTAGGCTAAGTTTCGACTTGTTTTTTTTTTTTTGTGGCCCAAAAAAAAAAAAATACGCCACAGCATTTTCCTGTGTTTGGCGTTTTTTTTGCCTTTGACTGGAAATTGCATTGCCATTTTTTCAATGCAGTAGTGATGGAAAACATTTTTTATTTAACAATTTATATTTTTTATAACAAAATTTTAATTCATTTTTAAACAGGGATCAATTTATGTGGGCGGGCAGGGCACTAAAAATGTAGCCGACAATAATAAAAATTTAGTGTGTGTGTGTTTTCACTTTTTTTAAAAATTATAGTTTAGGTAGTACTACTACTCCCAGCATGGAACACACTGTTCCATGATGGGAGTAGTAGTTCCTGTACTAATAGACAGATCACCCCGGGTGTCACTCCTGACACCCGGGGCGATCTATGCATAATATAGCAGAGATGCGGAGCGGCTCTAAACAGCACTTGCATCCCTGCACTATACTCCGGCCGGCCAGTGCTTTGAATAGAAATTCACATCACTCATTCATATTTTCTGCCCAGAGTGGGGATTGGCCGGATGGTGGCAGCCAATCACAGCTCTCAGCGAGAAATATGAATGGTGAGTGGCCGGCTGGAGTACATAGCAGAGATGCGAGCACAGGAGGAAGGCACTTCGCATTTCAGGGATGAAGGATGATCACAGCGGGTGTCAGGTCCCTCTTCTATGGTCCCTACACTGAGGTGTGTGTGTATATATATATATATATATATGTATATACACACCTATTCATATTTCCCACAGAGAGTTGTGATTGGCTAGAACCATCTGGCCAATCACAGCTCTATGCGGGAAATATGAATAGGTGTATATACACGGCAGTGCAGGGGACCATAGAAGAGTGGCCGCCCGCACCTATACATTATACAGGAGGATCGCACTGGGTGTCAAAAGTGACACCCGGGGCACTCTGTCAATTAGACCTCACAGACCTTTAACTTCTTCTTTAAGAGTCTCCTCTGTCCTCCACTTGTTCCCTTTATTAATGGCACCTGTTTGAACTTGTTATCAGTATAAAAGACACAACCTCAAACAGTCACACTCCAAACTCAACTATGGCTAAGACCAAAGAGCTGTCGAAGTACACCAGAAACAAAACTGTAGACCTGCACCAGGCTAGGAAGACTGAATCTGCAATAGGCAAGCAGCTTGGTGTGAAGAAATCAACTTTGGGAGCAATTATTAGAAAAATGGAAGCCATACAGGACCACTGATAATCTCCCTCGATCTGGGGCTCCATGCAAGATCTCACCCCGTGGTGTCAAAATTATCACAAGAACGGTGGGCAAAAATCCCAGAGCCACACGGGGGGACCTAGTGGATGACCTGCAGAGAGCTGGGACCAAAGTAACAAAGGCTACCATCAGTAACACACTATTCCGCCAGGGACTCAAATCATGCAGTGCCAGACGTGTCCCCCTGCTTAAGCCAGTACATGTCCGGGCCCGTCTGAAGTTTGCTAGAGAGCATTTGGATGATCCAGAGGAGGAGACTGTCATATGGTCAGATGAAACCAAAAGTAGAACTTTTCGGTAAAACTCAACTCGCCGTGTTTGGAGGAGAAAGAATGCTGAGGTACATCCAAAGAACACCATACCTACTGTGAAGCATGGGGGTGGAAACATCATGCTTTGGGGCTGTTTTTTTTAGCAAAGGGACCAGGACGACTGATTTGTGTAAAGAAATATAAAGAGATTGAGTGGCTACACACTAAAATGGATAAAATTAGTGTATGTACCGAGATACTGAGTTACGCTATATCCAATAGTGCCGTAGACATGTGCAATCAAAAAATAGCTGAAATTCAGATCTCAAGGTGCAGACAAAATTAAGAAATTAAAACTATAACAGAATAGGATGTAGCTGGGTTTCTCTATAACCACGTTTTTTTTTTAATAAAGGAAAACTTGGTCCCCCCGCACTAACCAGTGGTACTGGCTGATAGTGTGGGGGACGCTGATCAGTTTGATGCTTACTGTGCCCAGATCCGCCCGGCCGTTCTGCCGATATCTTAGTTTTTCCCTATATGCTAATGAAGTGCTAACTGGCACAGGCGGGGTAACTGGCACTCTGACGTCACCGCCTCTGCCCGCAGCGCCTCCCAGCTCATCAATATTCCTCCCCTCTCTCTGCCTCTCCCTCTTCATTACAGACGGGGAGGAGAGGAGAGGAAGCTCCAACACACACGCGGTGGTCCCGGTTTGGGGAGACTGCAGCGCTTGCGAGTAAGATATTGAGTGAAACCTTCCTTCCATCAGCAAGGGCATTGAAGATGAAACATGGCTGGGTCTTTCAGTATGACAATAATGCCAAACACACTGCCCGGGCAACGAAGGAGTGGCTTCGTAAGAAGCATTTCAAGGTCCTGGAGTGGCCTAGCCAGTCTCCAGATCTCAACCCCATAGAAAACCTTTGGAGGGAGTTGAAAGTCTGTGTTGCCCAGCGACAGCCCCAAAACATCACTGCTCTAGAGGAGATCTGCATGGAGGAATGAGCCAAAATACCAGCAACAGTGTGTGAAAACCTTGTGAAGACTTACAGGAAACATTTGACCTCTGTGATTCCCAACAAAGGGTATATAACTAAGTATTGAAATGAACTTTTGTTATTGACCATATACTTATTTTCTAGCATAATTTGCTAATAAATTATTAAAAAATCAGACATTGTGATTTTATGGATTTTTTTTCTCATTTTGTCTCTCATAGTTGAGGTATACATATGATGAAAATGACAGGCCTCTCTCATCTTTTTAAGTGGGAGAACTTGCACAATTGGTGGCTGACTAAATATTTTTTTGCCCCACTGTAAGCCCTCTATGCCCTGCTTTTTCCCACACAACACACTTTTTTTCTCCTAATTTCCCCTTTTCCCCCACCTGTTTGTGTGACACAAAAATCTGGCATGCTTGAATCTGCACTTATACAACTGTGCACAAAAGTGACACAACACCCTTTCCTTCACTGTATTTCCCCTGAGTGTACCATAAAATGGCACCCTTTACAGACACAAATTTTGCCCTGACAGAACAAATGCATCTCACTGTCTGCAGAATTTATGTACAAAGCTTTGGAATATTGTTGACGTGGAGCAGTCGTACTCTTTTCTAGGCTGTACATAGGGTTGCCACCTTTCTTGCAAATAAAAACCGGCCATGGTAATTTGCATAAATAATTATATGCGTGGCATCACAGGAAGCTCCGCCCATGCCAATACACGTCGCATCACGTAATGGCACAGGAGGTTGCATGCTGGGGGTTGTAGTGCTTTGCCCCTCTGGATATTAGAATCTGTATTACCGACTCCAATATGAAAAGTGACAAAGCATTACAACTCCCAGCATGTAAAGTGACAAAGCACTACAACCGCCAATATGCAAAGGGACAAAGCCCTACAACTGTTGTAGTTCTTTGACCCTTTGCATACTGAAGGTTACACAAAAAGAATTAAAATTAAAACTATTACCAGGACAGAGCAGACAGTATCCGGTGAACAGAGACATTCCATAGAGATTCCCCGCCCACATACAATAAATAAATCTTTTAATCTTTTGATCAGTGTTATCGGCGGCGCGCTCTACTTCTCAAGCCCGCTAAAGCAATCTGGATTAGCAGAGTGCCAATCTGACCGCATGGAAGAGGGTAAGGCACATTGGGCCGTCATCTCAGCTGATCAGGACCCCGCAATTATCCACAGAGGTCCCGATCAGCCCCCCACCCCAAACCCACTGGCACATTTTTCAAAGCAGGAGTACCTCTTTTTTTTTTTTATTCGTTTTATTGAACAGGAAATAAAGATAACAAAACAGTAAAACCAAAACATATGGCTCCGCACAAGCCATGCTTACACACGACAAAATTCCCACGCAGGGGGGGCATTGGTATATCGGGATAAAAGCATAGTACAGCGGTCAGGTGCAGTGTAAATAAGACGTAGGAGTGCTCCGTGACATAGTAAAACCAATGTGTCGTATATATCAGATGGAAATCACTATGGGCACTATCCGCAAGCCACTGCCACTGTCAAAACAAAAAGAAATGGGGGGGGGGGGGTGGACGGGAGGAGTAAGGAAAACGAAAGAAAGAGGGCCAAAGGGAGGAAGGGGAAAGCACCAAAAAGGAAAAATAGAACGAAGAGGGGAAGGAATAGAGGGGGGGGGATCAAAGGGAGGGTCCCCAGGTAAACAACAATCAACAATTGTCTCAGGGTGGAGTGCGAGGCAGCAATGCGTCCCTAGATGTATAGTAGTCGTGGGCTGTAAACAGAGTATCAGTAGAAGCGCACCACACACCCCACACCTTATCAAACTTTGCTTCGCATTTCCTATGTTTATATACCAAGCGTTCAAATGGTAATACATTGTTTATCAATCTCTTCCACATAGACACATTAGGAGGTCTAGGATCCATCCACCTCAAAGCTATGGCCTTACGGGCCATGAACAGTGATTCTCTTAGCAAAACTCTAGTGAAATAAGGCCAACTGTCTTCATCAATAATACCAAACAGACAAAACAGGGGTATACGAGGGACAGTTCTACCTAATAATGAGGAGAGAAAGGATGTGACCTCCTTCCAAAAATAACACACATATGGGCAAGACCAAATAAGATGCCAAAAATCTGCCCTGGGAGAGCTACACCTGTGGCACTGGTCACTCTGTGTCCTACCCATTCGATGCAGTCTAATCGGTGTGAGATAGCAACTATGAATAATGTAGAGTTGGGTAATCTTATTATTTGCAGCGGGGGACACCAGTGTGTGAGACGATTGGACCTCCCTCCACTGTTCCTCAGTCAGACCAGGGATATGGGATCTCCAGTATGCTTCCGCAGGGAGAGGTGCCCGAGCATGCTTAATTTCAATAATATGAGCGTAAAGAACAGAAACTAACCCCCCAGGACCTTGAGACCTGATAACTCCTATCAGTGGGTAATCAGAGATTTTAGTGGTGGACGGGGGGAATTGAGTCAATAAGGCATGGCGCAACTGCAGGTATTTATAAAAAGCCGTTCTAGGTAGGTCGAATTTTCCTTGTAGCTGGGTGAAGGAAGAAAGAATATTATCCGAGTACAGGTGAGACAATTCTCTAATGCCATGGGATTTCCAAAAGGTCGGATCTAAGTCAGCTGTCAAGTGCATCAGATATGGGGCATCCCAAAGCGGAAGGTCAGTCGCTACGTCTGTAAAGTCATGAAGCTTCTTGACCGTCGTCCACACCTGGGAGGCCAGGCGATGTAAAGGTAAGAGTCTACCGCTCCCAGAGGAAGGCCTGTCCAACCAGGCCCTTAAATGGGTCTGATGAGCATAATGGGCAAGGTGGTGTTCCGAGTTGGGTAGTGGCTCCGCCCTGACCCATGAGCGAAGTAGCCTCAATTGTCCAGCCAAGTAGTATGCCTGGAAGTCCGGGAGGGCATAACCCGCCCGGGCCTTCATGCGCTGCAAGGTTACCAACTTCAATTTAGACCTGGAATTGCCCCAGATAAAAGAAGGTAAAAGCGAGTGGAGGGACTTAAAGAAGGACATGGGTACGGGAGTAGCAGCATGCTCCAGAATGTAGAGACATTTAGGCAAAATGATCATTTTGATCAAGTTTATCCGGCCTGGGACGGACAGAGGCAAAGTACCCCAGATCTTAAATTTGTCTTTAATCAAGGAAAGGAGTGGGAGGGCATTTAATGCAAAGTCATTAGACATATCTTTATGGACCAGAATACCCAGATACTTAAACTGTTCAACCACCTGGAGGCCCGCAAAAACAGCGGGCCACCCAGAAGGCCGAAGAGGAAGTAAAAAGGACTTGGACCAGTTAATAACAAGACCAGAGTACACACCAAATCTATCTATCGTAGATATGACTAGAGGGAGTGAGGACCGCGGGTTACTCAAGAACAAGACCATGTCATCAGCATATAAACCAATTCGGTCCTCCCTACCACCATACACTATACCGGAAACATCCCGGTCCTGTCTAATTTGGATAGCCAAGGGCTCCGCCGCCAAAGCCAAACTTCTGTAGTACTGCCAGGAGATAAGGCCATTCAACTGAATCAAAGGCCTTGGCCGCGTCAAGCGAGGCCAAAGCCCAGTCCTGTTCCAATGCGGACCCCAATTGCACCGCCGTCTGGACCCTCCTTATATTATCAGTAGTGGATCTGCCCGGTATAAAGCCGGACTGGTCTTCATGAATAATGGTCCGTATACATTTATTCAGGCGCAATGCTAATATCTTTGTGAGTATTTTGTAGTCAATATTCAGCAACGATATTGGTCTGTACGACCCACAATCCAAGGGGTCCTTATCGGGCTTAAGGAGAACCACTATGGTAGCCTCACATAGAGAAGCCGGCAAGGACCCAGACACAAATGCGTTGCTATACATAGACTGCAAACTGCTGGCCACCTGAGGAAGATACTTAATATAGACCTCCAAAGGAAGCCCATCAGGACCCGTGGCTTTGCCCCCAGTCATCCCAGTCACAGCCTCCTCGATGTCGTCAGTCGTAATGTCCCTGTCCAAGTCCTCCCTATCCACGACCGAAAGTCTGGGAAATGTAATCCTCGCCAGGTAGTCCAACAGGTCAGAAGTCGAGTACGTCACTCTAGATCTGTATAGGTCAATGTAAAAGTCAGCAAATCTATCAGCAATACTGGTAGAGTCCAGTAGAACCGTCCCAGCAGAGGATGAAATGCGGAGAATAGGGGGAGCGGCCTTATCCTGTCTCACCAGTTGGGCTAAGAGCTTGCTGGACTGGTTGCCATGCTCGAAGAAGAATTGTTTAGAGAAAAACAACTTACGGTTCATTTTCTCATTTAGATGTTGTAAATATGTCCTACCCATGGCAAGCCAAGCTTCCCTATGAGCGTCTGTAGGATCCTCCGTGTACCTGGCCTCCAATCCAGCACACCGCTCCGCCAGTTCCTCCTCTCTGACTGAGGTTTCCCTCTTCAGATAAGAGATGGATGATCTAAGACAACCTCTCAAGTATGCTTTCAGAGTTTCCCACAGTATACCAGGGTCTGTCTCACAGTCCTGTGTCCCTAGAAATACCTGCAGTTGGTCAGGGATCCTGTCCACCGGATCTAAAAGCTGCAGCCAAAAGGGATGCACCTTCCATCTTCTATGAACAGAAACAGAAGGGACATTAATTGAAAGTAACAGGGGTGAATGGTCAGAAATAGCTCTGGTATAGTAATAAATCTCGGACACCACCCCCGCCAAAGCGGAGGATCCATAAGCGTGATCTATACGGGATAGAGAGTTATGCCCTAAGTTATAACAGGAATATACTCTTGCACTTGGGTGTCTAACCCTAAATAAATCAACCCAACCCACCTCGAGCATGAGAGCCGCGAAGGGACTGGGGCCCCCGGAAGGGTTACCCAGTCCCCCCACTTGTCGGTCTATAGACATATTTGGAATCATATTGAAGTCCCCCATACACAGACATTTAACACCCGGGTACGCTGCTGCAAAGGATATTGCTATGTGGAACACCTCTAACGTAGCTGGCGGGGGATTATAAATACCAATCAGGATTAAGGGGTCATTATTCACATAGGCGTGAACCAATATAAAACGACCTAAGGGGTCGATCTTGACAGTAACGGGCTCCCATCTAAGGGATCTATGTATCAACAAGGAGACACCCCGTGAGAAGGACGTGTGGCAGGAGTGAGCTCGCCACTGCACCCACGGCCTCCCCAGGAGGTGACACCTGGATGGGACGAGATGCGTCTCTTGTAGACACACTATCTGTGGTTGAAATTTCCGTATATGAGAAAAGACTAGTACCCTCTTTTTAGGGGACCCCAATCCCCTAACATTCCAGGACATCACTCTATAAGCAGCCATCATTAAAGAAAACAAAAAAGAGCATTAAACAGAAAGTCAAACCCCCCCCCCCCCCCCCCCAGAAGCAACACATACCATACAGTCCCCAGCAAAGAATCATAGTGCGGGCCAAAACCATTAACCAATTGAAAACCCATAAATTGAGATACCGTAGCATCCCACAAAAACACATAGTCAAAAATCCAAGTCCAGTACTCAACCAGCTATAACAAGCTCACCATAGTCTGTAGATGTAATATAGGTGACTTCTATATACGGGGGTGAACCCAGGATGTTATTAATAAAGCAGAGACCCCCTCCCACCACGGGGAATGGCTTCAACTACCACCCATCAGGGCCAGGGTACTGTGCGACGGGGAGCAAACATGAAAAAAGGGAAATCAGGACTAGCAGGATCACTCATGCCACCATGCGGGGGGAAGCTCCTCTCCTTCTGCGCAGCCATTCCAACACCTCCGCTGGATCAGTGAAGAAAACCGCTCGATCTCCATCTTGTACCCGCAGGCGGGCAGGATATGCCATTGAGTAAGAAATTTGCAATTCTCGAAGACGCGCTTTCACAGTAGCAAAGGTCGCCCTCTTTTTCTGTAAATCAGCAGAAAAGTCTGGGAAAAAGGATACTTTCACATTATCATAGGTGATGTCCCCTAATTGTCGAGCCTGACGCAGTAATAAATCACGGTCGTTACAGTTCAGGATACGGGCCAAGAACGGCCTAGGAGGGGCCCCAGGTGGTGGAGCCCGGGCCGGGACCCTATGGGCCCTCTCAACTGTAAACGCCACGGAGAATGGGGCATTGGGGAACAACTCACGGAACCACCGCTCAACAAACATGGCCGGCGCCTGACCTTCAGCCCGCTCAGGTAGTCCAATGATGCGAACATTATTCCTTCGCAGTCTGTTCTCCAGATCATCCTGTTTCTGTTTACACATGGACAGCTGCGATTCCAACGTGGAGATAGTATTCGGCATCGGAGATACCGTATCCTCTAGAGTAGAGACACGGTCCTCGACCTGCACCAACCGGCCTTGTACATTCTGCAGGTCCTGACGCAGCAGGCCCACGTCCACCTTCACCTCCTCCAGCTTCCCTGTGAGCGTCGTCTGGCAGGACGAAATCGCTTGGAGTAGCTGTTCGGTCACCTGCTTCAAAGTGAGATCCGAGCCGGAGTCTCCGGGGCTTCCGGACTCAGGAGAATCGTCCTCCACATCCTCCGGCCCCGGGGCCGCGCTGCCGGCGCCATCTTGGACAGGGCCCCGTGCAAACTCCTGCAGCTTTTCCACTGCAGATTTATCTTTGTTCCGGTTCTGGTCAGCCTTATTAGTGCGCCCCATGGTTCCGGTGCGTCCAGGTGGTGTCTCGGGAGTCAGGATACTAAACAGGAGAAAGATATCCCAGGTTCGGTGCGGGAGCTACCGCTACATGCGACCGCTCAGACCGCTGCACAAGCCACGCCCCCAGGAGTACCTCTTTAACCCTTTTTCTGCCTATTGTGTGTCTGTCGTCCTCTGTCAAGGAGGAACAGGCTTATAAAAAAAAGTACAACGCTTGCACAATCATAATGGACTACTCATAACTATACATACTGCTACAGGATATGCAGCTGGTTGGCTTGCTGAGACTTATAGTTCTACAACACTTTCAATAAAATAAAATTCAGCACTATGCAAAAGGCTCCAGTTTGTAACACCTGTAGTTTCACTAAAAAAAGTACACTGCTCAAAAAAGATACACATCCTAGATCTGAATGAATGACCTAATCGTATGAAATACTTTCTTCTTTACATAGTTGAATGTGCTGACAACAAAATCACACAAAAATTATCAATGGAAATCAAATGTATCAACCCATGGAGATCTGGATATGGAGTAACACTCAAAATCAAAGTGGAAAACCACACTACAGGCTGAACCGACCTTGATGTAATGTCCTTACAACAAGTCAAAATGAGGCTCAGTAGTGTGTGTGGCCTCCACGTGCCTGTATGACCTTCTTACAATGCCTGGGCATGCTCCTGATGAGGTGGAAGATGGTCTCCTGAGCCAACTCCTGTACAGTCTGTGGTGCAATGTGGCGTTGGTGGATGGAGCGAGACATGATGTCCCAGATGTGCTCAGTCGGATTCAGGTCTGGGGAACGGGCGGGCCAGTCCATGGCATCAATGCCTTCCTCTTGCAGGAACTGCAGACATATTCCAGCCACATGAGGTCTAGCATTGTCTTGCATTAGGAGGAAACCAGGGCCAACCGCACAAGCATATGGTCTCACAAGGGGTCTGAGGATCTCATCTTGGTACCTAATGGCAGTCAGGCTACCTCTGGCCAGCACATGGAGGGCTCTGTGGCCCCCCAAAGAAATGTACTGCGTAGGAACGGAAGCCCCCAAAAGTTACAAAATGGCGTTCTTCTTCAATTTTGTCGCACAATGATTTTTTTCCCATTTCGCCATGGCTTTTTGGGTAAAATGACTAATGTCACTGCAGAGTAGAATTGGTGACGCAAAAAATAAGCCATAATATGGATTTTTAGGTGGAAAATTGATAGGGTTATGATTTTTTAAATGTAGGAGGAAAAAACAAAAATGCAAAAACTGAAAAACGCTGAGTCCTTAAGGGGTTAAATTTCCCCACACAAATAAAAAAATTTCGGTTGCACCATACATTTTATGGTAAAACGAGTGATGTCATTACAAAGGACAACTTGTCGTGCAAAAAAACAAGCCCTCATTTTTAGAAGGAGAGCAGGAAAAAAAGAAAATGCAAAAATAAAATTGAGTGTGTTCTTAAGGCCAAAATGAGCTGTGTCCTTAAGTGGTTAAGAAGGTTCTAACAACTGCATTCCAGGAACACCCTACAAAATCTGCCATTTTGGAGACGCTCTGACCCATTTGTCTAGCCAACACTATTTGGCTCTTGTTAAATGGGCACTGTCATTAAACATGATTTTTAATATTTGATTACTTATCCCAAATAAATTACTTTTGTAATTGGCTTGAATAAAAAAATAAAAAAAACTTTGTTAGTTTTTCATCTGTATACTTCTGGCCACTAGGGGTGTCCCTTCTTGGCCAAGACAAATTCTGTCTGGTCAAAATCTCAGATTTTGGTCTCCTGCTTGTAATGGCAGGAGACCAAACTCAGGAAGTGTTTTTCTGCACTGAGCTTTATTCACAGCTGCACAGAGCCTCACTGAAAGCAGCTGCACAGCCTAAGTTGCACAGACTAAAACCTGAACAGAACCTCACTGAAAGAAGCACAGACTGAAAGCTGCTGCACAGAGCTTGAGGTTTTCTATTCATCACAGCGCTGCAATGATGTGAGGGTGGAAGTGGTCCCCCAGCAGGCTTCAGTGACATCATGCATACTGGGAAATGCCCACTTTCTTCTGCTAAAAGATGTCACTATGTGAGCAAGAATAAAGGTATGATACAGAGCTTTTAAAAGCTCTGAAACTTTTTCTAAGGGTGGTAGGTGTGTTAGGAGTAGTTAGGGAACATAGCCTGAGTTATTTATTTAGTGACCGGCACTCTTTAAAGTTGCTCAGATCCTCACTTTGCTTACTCTGTCCTTCTAACACATCAAGTTCATGACTAATAATGTAGACAGTGATTTGCTGACCAGTTCTTTTTACAGGAGCGAAATGTCATCAGAAGCAGAGAGGGGATCGAAAGCCGATACCCAGCAGCTGATGGGGGGGGGGGGGGGGGGGGGTCGCATTGGCGCATGGAAGCATGTTTTATTTTTACCTTTAAATGCATCCCCACTCTGCATTATTAACTCTGCATTATTCATTTTAATGGGAGTGAGCTGCAATACCACATACACACTGAGGAAAATTGTGGCACTGTATCATCAGCAAAAATTTATATTTTCCCCCAATCCAAGCATTCTTATTTTAAAATTAAGGTCAAAATGGGCTTGGTCCTTACAGGGTTAAAAGCTATTGCTGTGGTGACTGCATTGAACATCAAAGCAAGACGCACAAAAAAAAACCTGTAGGAAAATATCAACTACACACAACAAACTAATAAATCGGTAAGGAAACATGTTTCACAGAACAAAGGAAGGGAAATCTAAAATGCTGTTTCTTACCAGAGCTGCGGCAGGTAAAGCTCGTCTTCTTGTAGAAACTTGCTGTGGTAACTCTGGATGTGCATTAATGGGCTCCTAAGGCACCTGGTTGTCCTAACAACCTGCCCATTTCTCTACTGATGTCATTTGTTTTGCATCACATAACAAGCAGTGTCATTCTGATGCTGGATTGGCTGCTACTTTCCAGTCAGAAGACTGCACACTATATGGAGATAATGCCCCCAGAATAACCTATATGACTATTGTGTGTTTTTGCTTTTTTTTTTTACCTAAGAACAGCAAAAAAATAATAAAAAATAAAGATTTCCTAACAGCACGTTTAATACCATTTAAGCAATCAATAACAATATTTGTGTATATTACTATTGTATAATATATTGTGGCTATGAAATGATATGTGTCAGTAGTTTATGGATAATGCTTAAAGGGGTACTCTGGTGGAAAACAATGTTTTTCAAATCAACTGCTGCCAGAAAGTTTAACAGATCTGTAAATTACTTCTATTAAATCCTTCCAGTAGTTATTAGCTGCTGTATGTTCCAGAGGAAATTATTTTCTTTTTGGATTTCTTTTCTGTCTGTCCACAGTGCTCTCTGCTGACACCTCTGTCCGCAGGGGTGTGGAAATTTAAATAAAAACTACTTGTCCAAGGGACTAAAGCGGAACACAATCTACTTGTCCCTCAAGAAAATCCACTTGTCCTGGTTGATGAAATAATTTCAAACAAAATAGTCTGATCCCCCCCACTAGACCACAAGGGATGGATATAAGATCCTTTAGACACTGCTGACAGCGATGATCTAATGGTTTAATAGGTGATCGCAGCATGCCAGGATATTAGCGGCTGGAGAGCTGTAGCTCCTTTTACACCAGAGCCAAGCCCAGAAAAGTCTAGATGTAACTTTTTGATCACCTTATAAAAAATTTCTCATATGAAGTGACCAAAAATTAGCAATTCTGGACTATTATTTACATTTACACCGTTCACCGTACGGTTCAATTAACATTATATTTTAATAGTCTGGACATTTCCACATGTAGCGATACCACTTATGTTTATTTTTGTACATTATTTTTATTTAAAGAAAATTGGAAACTTTTATTAGGAAAGGGGCTTATTCACATGTATACGCACTTTTTAAAATATTTTAATCACTATTTTTCAGTCTCAATAGGGACTTATGTGTTACTGGGGGGGGGGGGGGGGTTCTGCTTCTCCAGTTTATGTGCTGCATTTTGTGTCAGAAAATGCTGGAAGTTGCATTTAGTTACTAGATAACTACAACACCCAGCATGCCCTGATACAGCCTATGGTGGTGTGGGTGTTGCAGCATGTTGCACTGTATAGTACAGTTAAGGTTATTGTGGGACATGCTGGGAGTTGTAGTTTTGGTTTGTGTCAGCTGCAGAGCCATAGTCTGTGTCAAGGAATACTGGGAATTGCAGTTAGTAACTACAACACCCAGCATGCCCTGATGCAGCCTATGGCTCTGCAGCTGACCCGAACCAAAACTACAACTCCCAGCATGTTGCACTTTATAGTTCTACAGTTTAGGTTATGGTCCAACATGCTGGGAGTTGTAGTTTTGGTTCGGGCGTTTGTGTGCATCCGTGGGGCTCTTGGTCGTCGGCTGAGTATGAAGGGGGCGGGATTCTGGGGGTGCAATTTAGTGCGGGGGCCACTAAAAATAAATAAAATTAGATGGCACAACTGCCCTAATGCCCGACGTGACAGTCCGCTCCTATACAAAACATTCATGCATACACATATCATACATGCACCAGCCACTGCCCCATATACATACACACACACCCCCCGCCACTGCCCCCCCCCCACATCATACATTACATACACACATACACTCACACCATACATATACACACATCATACATACACCTGCCGCTGCCCACCCCACATCATACATCACATACATACACATCACACTTAGACATCATACACACATTATACATTACATACACATCACACAGACATCATACACACATTATACATTACATACACATCACACATAGACATACACACATCATACATTACATACACATCACACAGACATCATACACACATTATACATTACATACACATCACACTTAGACATTATACACACATTATACATTACATACACATCACACTTAGACATTATACACACATCATACATTACATACACATCACACATAGACATCATACACACATTATACATTACATACACATCACACATAGACATCATACACACATACACTCACACCATACATATCCACCAGTGTTTCCCAACCAGGGTGCCTCCAGCTGTTGCAAAACTACAACTCCCAGCATGCCCAGGGCATGCTGGGAGTTGTAGTTTTGCAACAGCTGGAGGCACCCTGGTTGGGAAACACTGATATACACCATACATATGCACACATCATACATACACCTGCCGCTGCCCCCCCATCATACATTACATACACACATCACACATACACTCACACCCTACATATACAACCACCCTTCCTGCCGCCGCCTGCATTCTTGGTCTCCTCACCTGAGCCGCCATGAGTGGACATCAGAGCTGTAGTCCCGGCCGGTGTGAGGTGAGATTTCCGTCCACTCCTCTCTCCCCTCCCCCCTGCTCTGTGTTTTCCCCGTGCAAACTAGCAACCTCCCCGTGGTGGATTAGGTCCTGTCTAGACAGAGCCGGGGAGAGGGAGGGGGAGGGGGGAGCTGTGTGTGGGGGATGGAGCTGTGCACGGAGCTGTCTACGTCCTCTCACCCTGCTGTGTCTTCTGAGCTCCGTCCATCCTCCGGGAGGGGAGATAAGGGGGCTCTGCGGTCAGCTGGAGGCCGTCGCCCCCTCCATACACTCTGAGTGCCGGTGTGAGGTGTAGACTTCCATCGGCTCCTGCGCCTCACACCGACATTAAAGAAAAATAAGGGGGAAGTCGGTCTGTCCCTGCTAGCCCGATACAGGGCTAAATCTATAAACAATTCACCTGCCCGGCGCCCAAAACTACTTGTCCCGGGCGTCGGGCTATAGGATTTCCACATCCCTGGTCCGTGTCAATGAACTGTCCAGGGCAGGAGAAAATCCCCATAGAAAACATATGCTGCTCTGGACAGTTCCTGACATGGACAGAGGTGTCAGCAGAGAGCACGGTGGACAGACAGAAAATAAATCCAAAAAGAAAAGAAATTCCTCTGTAGTATACAGCAGCTAATAAGTAATGGAAGGATTAAGATTTTTTAATAGAAGTAATTTACAAATCAGTTTATCTTTTTGGCACCAGTTGATTTAAAAAAAATTAAAATGTTTTCCAACGGAGTACCCCTTTAACCCCTTAAGGACTCAGCCCATTAATTTTTACGTTTTCATTTTTTCCTCCTCGCCTTCTAAAAATCATAACTCTTTTATATTTTCATCCACAGACTAGTATGAGGGCTTGTTTTTTGCGCGACCAGTTGTCCTTTGTAATCACATAACTCATTATATCATAAAATGTATGGCGCAACCAAAAAACACTATTTTTGTGGGGAAATTAAAACGAAAAACGCAATTTTGCTAATTTTGGAAGGTTTCGTTTTCACGCCGTACAATTTATGGTAAAAATGACGTGTGTTCTTTATTCTGAGGGTCAATACGATTAAAATGATACCCATTATTACATACTTTTATATTATTGTTGCGCTTAAAAAAAAATCACAAACTTTTTAACCAAATTAGTACGTTTATAATCCCTTTATTTTGATGACCTATAACTTTTTATTTTTCCGTATAAGCGGCGGTATGGGGGCTCATTTTTTGCGCCATGATCTGTACTTTTTTTTGATACCACATTTGCATATAAAAAACTTTTAATACATTTTTTATAATTTTTTTTTAATAAAATGTATTAAAAAAGTAGGAATTTTGGACTTTTTTTTTTTCGTTCACGCCATTAACCGTACGGGATCATTAACATTTTATTTTAATAGTTCGGACATTTACGCACGCGGCGATACCAAATATGTGTATAAAAAAAAATGTTTACGCTTTTTGGGGGTAAAATAGGAAAAAACGGACGTTTTACTTTTTTATTGGGGGAGGGGATTTTTCACTTTTTTTTTACTTTTACATTTTTTTACATTTTTTTTTTACACTTGAATAGACCCCATAGGGGACTATTCATAGCAATACCATGATTGCTAATACTGATCTGTTCTATGTATAGGACATAGAACAGATCAGTGTTTTCGGTCATCTTCTGCTCTGGTCTGCTCGATCACAGACCAGAGCAGGAGACGCCGGGAGCCGGACGGAGGAAGGAGAGGGGCGATCCGATCATTCATTCAAATCGCGCACTGCCGCAGATGCCGGGATCTGTATTGATCCCGGCACCTGAGGGGTTAATGACGGACGCCCGCGAGATCGCGGGCGTCGGCCATTGCCGGCGGGTCCCTGGCTGCGATCAGCAGCCGGGATCAGCCGCGCATGACACGGGCATCGCTCCGATGCCCGCGGTTATGCTTAGGACGTAAATGTACGTCCTGGTGCGTTAAGTACCACCGCACCAGGACGTACATTTACGTCCTGCGTCCTTAAGGGGTTAAGGACACAGCCCATTTTGGCTTTAAAGGGGTATTCTTGCCTTAGACATCTTATTCCCTATCCATAGACATGAATGGAGGGGGCGTAGTGTGACGCCATGTCTCCGTCTCGGGAGCAGCACCCGACACAGAATGCCCGGACCTGCACCTAGATCGTGGGGGGTCCCAGCGGCAGGACCAGGAGTGCAGCTCCTGCTCTTGCTTCAGTTACTGTCACACGGAGACATGTATAAAGCTTAGATTGGTCGAGGGCTCAGTGCTGAGACCATCTTCACCTATCAGCAGAGGAGCCTGGAAAAGTAAGTGCATGAGGCTAGGTTTACACTATATTAGTGCACCCATTAGTAGTATCTGTCAGTATTCCACCAAAAACAGGATGTCGGTCTATACTGTTTCTAGGAGCAGCAAACCTTAGAGATGTCAATGGTGACTCTGCCCGGGACATATGTGCTATTTTAAACAGACTCTATTTTAAGCAAACTTGAAATCAATGGGGTCCGCTGCTCCTGTTAAAGGAGTAGTCCAGTGTAGTAAAATGTATCCCCTATCCAAAGTATAAGGCAAGGAGTCAGACTGTGCCCCAAATCTCTCCCCATGCATGGATAACCCCTAGATAACCCCGTTAACTGTATACATCTGCATTCTGTTTTCGGCAGGATGCCAATAGATAAGACTAAGAGTGTGGCCAGCGCCAACTGAATCAGTCGGCGCTAGGACCGCATGGACACTGCAGTCTCCAATAGACCGCAAAGTGTTCCGCGAGTATTTCCGCCTTAAGAATGAGCAATGCCATTTTTCAGGCGGAAATTTCCAAGCGGATTTTCCGTTCACAAATTCTGCTTCACAAATTCCGAAGTGTGAATTTGTGAACGGAAACCCATTCATTATACAGTACATTTTAGCAAGCGGAATTTCTGCCTGCAATTTCAAAGCGGAATTGCAGTCGGAAATTCCGTAGTGTGAACCTAGCCTTAAGATGCTAAACCAGTAGTGGATTGAAGAAAAGATGTAGGAATATTTGTCCGTTATACCATGCACTCCTGTTAATAGCTTTAGGGTATGTTGACACGTACAGGCTCTGCTGCATATTTTTTGCAGCTAATTTTTGATACCTATTGAAGTCAATGGGTAACAACATCAGCAGCAGAAAATATGCAGCAAATCCTATGCGTGTAAATGTACCTTTATGGTCTATTCACATGCACAGTATTCAGTGCAGATTTGATGCGCAGGATTTTCTGCTGCAGATTTCAATGGAAACTAAATGACTGAACACAGCTTCTAATCCTGCGCATCAAATCTGCGCAGAATACTGTACATGTAAATAAACCCTTAAGGGGTTATCCAAGAATAGAAAAACATTGTTGTTTTTGTTTCCAAAAACACTACCACATCTGTTCACAGGTTGTGTGTGGTATTACAACTCAGCTCCTTTCTCTTTTAAAAAAAAAAAAAAAAAAAATAGTTGCAATTCCACACACAAACCAAGGACAAGGAGTAACCTCTTCCAAAACTACATCACAAAACCTGGTGATGCAGGGATGGTCTTACAGCAATTTTCTCATGTGATTTGATACAGTTTTGATGTGTTTCTGATGCAGTTTTAAACCATAGTGAAAAACTGCACTGTGTAAGAACACCCATAGAGCTCCCTAAATGTAGGCTCTAATTCTCAGTCATTTGCTTAAAATGCACATAGGAATTCAACTAAGAATCCTCTATAGGCAAAGCATGGATTGTGTTACGCTGTGTTTCTATGAAAAGAAGGAAATGCAGTACAAAAGGACAACAAAGGCAACTTGTTGCTAGTGGCAAAAAGATTTTTGTCCTGGGCACTTTTAGTAAATGTTTACCAATGTGGGAACCCAACCTATTAAAATCTTACTATCATTTAAAAACAAAAAAAAATAATGTCAAAAGTTTTTATCCATCAGAGTCTCAGTGCTGAGACCTCCCCCAAACTCAACATATAACCAGGAAAATCACATGGCGGCGTGCTTCATCCCCTGGTTCGGCGCTCAATGTTTCTTATTACAGGAGTCAGGCAGCAGCATATGTTTCTGCTATATACTAAAACCACAGCCACAGCCCAGCCCAGCCATCCTTCAAAAGTGCAGCATTATTTTTCATCATATCGAGCATAAAATAATTGTAAGTGGAATACAAATCATACACAAAACAAAAGGACAGAAACATGTTACCTAACTGCAGGCGGCCATATTGCTCGAGAGAGAAATTGTACTCAGGATCTCCGGAAACCAAAATGCTTACAGCTGGCAGGATACAGATTCTAATGTGTTAACCCTTACAGTCATACAGCGTTTATATAAAGGAAGTTAAACTGTCATCCATTATACACAGCCTTATACATGAACAACTACATGACCAGTATGGTACAGTTTATGTGCAAAAAGAAATATACTACTTTATTCGGATGTGAAGTTTTGCAGAAATAGCAGCATCAGAGGAAATGGTTAAATCTTTCCGAGGAGTCTACAATTACATACTGTCGAGCAAAGCCTGACATGTTAGTCTGAGCAGTGCACAGCCTACTCTGCCCTTAGACTATCAGACTAAACAGTTAAATAAGCAACAGAAAAAGCTCTAAACATGTATTCTAAGCTTACACACAATATAGTGTCGCTTCTTATATAAAGGGGTTTGTGTATGTAAACGTCTGTGTATATAAACAAAATAAAAAAAGTTTTCAACAACTGATGGGATTTTTATGTATTATAATGTTGGTCTCCTTCCCTCCTATAGACATGATACTTTGTCTGTGTTATATCACTTGGCGGCATGTAAGGGATGAGCCGTAATTGTCTGGCACTGCCCCCTAAAAAAACTACCCTCACTGGCTACCTGCTAGTACCGGTTGGATCCCCTTTTTGCCTTCAGAACTGCCTTTATTTTTCATAACATACTTTCGTACTTTCTACAAGATGCTGAAAACATTTAAGTCCATATAGACATGATGACATCACACAGTTGCTATAAATTTGTTGGTTGCACTTCCATGATGCAAATCTTCCGCTCCACCACGTCCCAAAGCTGCTCTATTGGATTGAGATCTGGTGACTGTAGAGACCACTGGTGTATAGTGACCTCATTGTCATGTTCAAGAACCAGTTTGAGATGATGTGAGCTTTTAGACATTATCTTGCTGGACGAAGACATCAGAAGGTGGGTACATTGTGATCATAAAGGGGCAGACATGGTCAGCAACAATACTCACAATGCTTAATTGGCACTAAGGGGCCCACAGTGTGCCAAGAAAATGGCCTCCACACAATTACACCTACACCACTAGCTGGAACTGTGGATATAAGGCAGGATGAATCCATGCTTTCATGTTGTTTACACCAAATACTGACCCTGCCATCAGACATGGCAACTTTCTTCCAGTCTTCCACTGCCTTAAAAATCTATGCTTTATCCCAGTATCCCTCTCCTACATACCCTAGCTACACTCCAGGTAACTTTCGCAAAGCAGTGAACCAATCTTTTAGCTGGCAAAAGAGGCAAGAGTACAGCAATCCTATGACTGGTAGAAGTGGTAGAAGAACAGCAATCTTACAGCTGGCAGAAGAGGCAGGAGAACAACAATCTCCTGCCAGTTGCAGAAAGTATTAACAAAAATAGAAAAGTATTACCCAGTAGTGGACAATTGTGAATGGGGTGGTGGGTTCAAGCGAGATCCTAGACTACAATGCAAGCAAGTGCCCCTCTATTTGTTTTTGTTTTTTTAAATTTGCTTTATTGAAAAGTGAAGACAATAACATGAACAAACGTCATACAATGGATTCCATAGCACGACAACATCCCAAATTGGGAACATAAAAATAAATATAATAAACAAAAGAAGCTAAAGAAATTTAGCAACATATAATGCTGAGATGAACAATCAAAGGTCAACAGGTATACATCAAGACAATGCGGTTTCCTACTATCAGTAAGAGAGAAGCATCACGTGGAGATCAGAAAACACATAGCATGATGTGAACATGAGTGTAATCATATGTGTAACTGGAATGCACTCTTCAGGGAGGGGGGCAAAAGCTTCAAAGTGGAAAGGAGACCGCCAAGCAAAACCCCATCTTAATGGACAAACTGATCTAACAGGGCCTCTCGAGCGTATCTAAACGCAGGGACAGTATATTGAGTCAGTGAGGAGGAGCACCATAAACCCCACACCTTTTCAAACTTGCACAGGCACCCCCTATGTTTAAAGACCAATTGTTCATAGGGAATGGTTGCATTCACCATACGTTTCCAGCCAGATAGGGAGGGGGGCCTGGGATCCATCCACCTCATTGCAATCATTTTCCTAGCAAGGAAGAGGGATTCCCTCAGGAAGGTACAAATATGATGGATCCAATCCTCCTCCGACAAAATCCCAAACAGACACATCAGTGGATGCATTGGAACAGGTATAGAGATTACTGTGGACAGCAACAATATAACGTCCTGCCAGTATGCAGCAACATAAGGGCAGTCCCACATTAAGTGCCAAAAGTCGGCTCGGGGGGCATGACAACTATGGCAATTAGCATCTGGCATCCTTCCCATACGGTGTAGCCTAAGAGGTGTCAGGTAACTAGCATGTATGATATATAGCTGAACTATTTTGTTATTAGCTGCCAGTGATACCTTGGTATGAGATGAAATCCCCCCCCCATGCCACTCCTCATCCGTTAAAGAGGGCAGGTGGGTTCTCCAGTATTCCTCAGACGCCAGAGACATGTTGCTATGTTTAGTAGTAATCAAATGGGTATACAACACAGAAATGAGCCCTCTAGGTCCCTGAGACCTCAACACTCCAATCAGGGGATAGTCCGAAATGGTGGGACCTGGTGGGGGAAACTGACTATTTAGAGCATGCCGTAACTGTAAATATAAAAAAAAAAAAAAAAAAAAAAAAAAAAAAAGACGTTCTAGGGAGATTAAACTCTTCTTGTAGTTGGGAAAAGGACTTAAGCATATTATTGACATATAAAGAGTCCAGGCGGAGAACACCATGCTCCCTCCAGAATTGGGTTCTAGATCTGGGGAGAGGTGGGGAAAGCCTATATTATTCCATAGGGGCAAGTCAGCCATAATGTTGGAGAATGAGTATATGGTCTTTGCCGCTCTCCACACTTGTAAAGCCAACCGGAGGATCAGCAGGAGCCACCATCCAACAGCAGACGGGGCCTCCAACTAGACCCGCAGATCAGGCGTATTACTGAAATGAACCAGGTGGTGTTCGGAGTTTGGCATGGTGGAGGGCAGGAACCAGGACCGCAGAAGGCGTAGTTGTCCCGCTAAGTAATATACGTGAAAATCAGGCAAAGCATAGCCTGCCATGTCCTTCAATCGTTGCAGAGTGGATCGTTTCAACTTGGACCTAGAGTTGCCCCATATAAAGGAAGGTAACAATGAATGCAGGGATTTAAAAAAGGAAGTAGGAATAGGAATAGGAATGGAGGCATGTTGTTCAATATACAGGCACTTGGGAAGTATTATCATTTTAATAAGATTGATCCTACCAGGGACTGACAGCGGGAGGGAACTCCATACCCTGAATTTGTCTCTCACCATAGTGAGAAGAGGGAAGACATTTAAGGAGAAGTCTCTACTAGGGTCTTTATGTATCACTACCCCCAGATACTTAAAACTCTCTACCACCTCCAGGCCGCAAGCGGTAGCAGGCCATGGGGTGGAGGACAGGGGGAGAAAAACGGATTTGGACCAATTTATACGTAGGCTGGAGAAATTACCAAACACATCTAGCATAGATATGGCTCGAGGCAGGGACACCCGGGGATCATCAAGAAATAAAATACGGTCGTCTGCATAGAGGCCAATTTTATCCACTCTATCCCCCACTACTATGCCCGGGACCAGAGCATCCTGGCGTAATCTAATAGCCAGTGGTTCCACCGCCACCGCAAACAAGAGCGGCAACAGGGGACACCCATGCCTAGTGCCCCACCCAAGGGAGAAGGAATGAGAGCAGGTCCCATTCTCCAATACCTGGGCAGTGGGTGCAGCATAAAGAATAGAGATCCAACGCATGAAGACCTCGCCAAAACCGAAGTGCCTCCAGGCGGACATAAGATAGGGCCATTCAACAGAGTCAAATGCCTTGGCCGCATCAAGTGAGGCCAAGGCCCAGTCCACGCCAATGACAGAACTCAACTGCACAATGGTCTGGGCATGTCGGATGTTATCCGTGGTCGACCGGCCGGCATGGATGATGGAAAGAATAACTTTATTAAGCCTGTTTGCTAGAATTTTCGTAAGAATTTTATAATCCATGTTCAGGAGTGATATCGGGCGGTAAGAACCGCAATCCAATGGGTCCTTGTCAGGTTTCAGCAAGACCACAATAGTGGCCTCATAGAGGGACCTAGGCAGAGAACCAGACCGAAAGGACTCGCTGAACATGGACCGTAAGGAGGGCGGAATAATGGGGTAAGTAAGCAAGATATACTTTCAAGGGGAGGCCATCCGGGCCAGAAGCCTTTCCCTTTGCCATGTCCCGGAGGGCGTCATCAATCTCCTCCATAATATCACCATATAGAAGTGCCCTCTCATCAGCGGATTGGGATGGGAACTGAATCCCATCCATATAGTGCCCTAGGTCCTCGGCACTGTACTGAGCCCTAGAGGCATATAGGTCACTATAAAACTGAGTAAAACGTCGGGCAATAGCATCCGTGGCAATCAACATCTCCCCCGTATCCGAGCGGATCCTCAAAATAGGGGGAGAGGCCCCATTCTGTCTAAGTGAGCCAATAACTTCCCGGACTGATTCCCATTTTCAAAATAAAACTGTTTGGTAAAAAAAGAGTTTCCTATTCATCCTCTCATTTAAGGCGTTCGAGGAATCAGCAACGTATCTAGCCTCCAAGTCTGAGCATCTAGAAGCCAGGTCCTCCTCCGTGCGGGAAGACTCACGTTTCAAATAGAATATACTGGACCTGAGGCAGCCCCTTAAATAAGCCTTCAATGTTTCCCACAGTGTGCCCTGATCCTCATAATCAATATGTGCCTCCAAAAGGGTCTGCAATTGATCTGGAATCCTATCTACCGGACCCAGGAGTTTCAGCCAAAAGGAGTGAACCTTCCATCTACGTGGCCCATGTACGGTGGTAAGAGTTAATTTATGGGAAGTGATCAGAAATTGCCGGGGGTTTATAAGCTATCTCCGACACCATATTTAGAAGCAGCGGGTTCCCAAAGACTAAGTCAATACGGGAGAGGAAGTTACGCCCCAACGTAAAACATAAGTAAGTACGACTGCTCGGAAAATGCACCCTATAAACATTCACCCAGCGGTGTTCAGACATCAACGAGAACAGGGAAGAGGCCACAGAAGATAGAGGCCCCGCCCCTGCGCCATGGTGGTCCAAATCCGTCGGGGCACCATATTGAAATCTCCAAAACATAGACATTTGGCTGCCGGGTAGGCAGCTGCACATACCACTGCCTTATTAAGAACATCCAAGGAGGCAGGGGGGTTTATAAATGACCATAAGAACAAACGGGCTATTGTTAATGTAAGCGTGGATGAAGATATACCTGCCATGAGGATCTATAATCGTAGTTATTGGCTCCCATCTCAATGAACGGTGCACCAAAAAGGAAACACCACGGGAGAAGGAGGTGTGGAGGGAGTGGGCCTGCCATTGTACCAACAGTTTATGAAGCAAGTGACACTGCTCCTTCACCAGATGTGTCTCCTGAAAACACACAATTTGGGGGTTAAATTTAAGTATATGTTTAAATATCAAGACCTGTTTCTTAGGAGCACCCATTCCCTGTACATTCCAAGACATTAAAGTACATTCACCCATCATGCAGAGATTGCTGATATCGGGCCCTCACAAGGAGGGACACGGTAAACCCATGGATATCTCCATATGCAAAACAGATGTACACATTATCCAATAACTCAGGACCTAAGAACCTAGGAAGGATGGCTCGCAGGGCCTGGTGCCCTGCCAGTACATAGGGGAACCCCTGGAACAGTGCAAACCAACAATAGAACATCATAGTAAACTACAAGCTTCTGAACAAAACCCAAAAATGCAAATGTATAAAGTGTAAAAGTGGCTCTAATATAGGGTAGAGCCAGTGAGGTTATACATTTAAAGTAACCACCCACCAACCCCCAGCTCCCATGGGCAATAAAGCTACGAGATAAAGAAACAGACAGTCTCAGGTCAGTCCAAGAAGCAATGAGAGACCGACTAAAGGGCAACAAACAGCAAGCCTGTAAGTCAAGCCCATCTTGCCCAGCGTGGGAGGTACACAACCAGGAGGTGGTCCCTGTAAGGCAAGCAGGTTAGTCAGGGGAATATGGGGGGGGGGGGGGGAGGAGGAGCACCAGAAGAGAAGGAGAACAGGAGGGCCAACAGAAGGAGAAAAAAGAGGGGAGAGAGCAAAGAGTAGAAGAGAAATAGTGGGAGGCAGGAAGAGAAAAAAGGCAATGGAGAAGGGGGAGAATGAATAGAGGAGAAAGGAGAAACATAGCAGAACCGTCAGGAGCCAGCGAATCCCGGGCTCAAGTGCCAGCTTTATGGAAGGTGTGAGGGAGGCCATGCAAAAGACATCAGATGGCATGCAAAGGATAGAAGTTCCCATTTCAGCGGGGCAAGGGGCGCCTTTGTCTCCGCACCCACTCATCCGCCTCAGCAGGGGAATTAAACAATATAGCTGTGTCGCCTTCCGCGACCCGCAGGCGGGCTAGATAGGCCATGGGATAAGCAATATTTAAGTCCTGCAATCTCACCTTCACGGCCGTAAAGGTAGCTCTACGTTTATGCAAATCAGCTGAAAAAGCCGGGAAAAGGGATACCTTGGCATTATCAAAGGTTATGTCCCAAAGCTGCCGTGCCAGGTGCAAAATCAAGTCCCGATCATTACAATTACGAATCCGGGCCAGAAGGGGCCTCGGGGGTGCTCCAGGGGAGGGGGAGCCCGGGCAGGGACCCGATGGGTAGTGGTGCATTAGGAAATAAGTCCCGGAACCATCTTTCCACAAATGCCGCAGGAGTCTGACCCTCTGCACGCTCCGGCAGTCCAATAATCCGGATATTATTCAGTCTCAGCCTGTTTTCCAAATCATCATTTTTTTGCCGACACTGTTCTAACTGTGACTTGAAGGCTGAGATGGCATTAGGCATAGGGGCCATAGTGTCCTCCAAAGTGGATACCCGTCCCTCCACCTCCGTGATACGGCCCCGAAGCATCTGCATGTCTTGCCGCAGCAGCCCCACATCAATTTTGACCTCCTCCATCTTACCGGTCAGAGTAGTCTGGCATGAAGTGATAGCAGTGAGGAGCTGTGCTGCGACCTGCTTCAGCGGGAGGTCCGGAGCAGGTCCCTGCGCCGGTGATGCCTGCGCCCCAGAGGCCCCAGCATGATCCCCAAGCTCTTCTCCTTCCACAGGGCAGCGGGCTCCATCTTGGCTGGCATCCCGCGCGAAGTCTCGGTGCCTGTCACTAGCAGAGCGGTCCCGATTTCGGGTCTGGTCGGTCCTGCTGGTCCTAACCATTGTCCAGAGCAAGGTGGAGGCAAGTAGGGGTACAGGATAATAGGCAGGAGGCTGAAATCATGGGCGCAGCGAGGGAGCTACTCGAGCATGCGACCGCTCTGCTCACAGGTCAGGCCACGCCCCCCAATTTGTTTTTATTTTCCATGACTGGCAAGAGAGGCAGGCTCTGAGCAATGCAGTGAGCCTGCAATCATAACCCCTTCCCTACTTCTGCATTCTGTCTCGATTTCTGTTCCTAGAGACGGATTGAACATAACAACCAGCAGAGAATAGTAAATTTAATGAAAAGGCGACCTTTATGGGCTGAAACACATTTTCAGTTGAAAAACTGCAACATTTTTAATGGATGCAAATTGCACTTTGAATAATGCTCACATATACTACTGAATGAGCTTAAGTTGTCTGAAAACCATTTAAAGCTGGGCAGTAAACATTCCTCCCAAGTCTGTTTAGAAAATCTTTGTATTCCCTAACATGTACCAATTCTGGAACATCTTCCCTTACAGCTTTGTGTTATGTCATGAATTTGCCTTATTTGAAATGTATGGCTAAAGAACCAACTGGATGATACCAGCAGGAGGTGTAACCCTTTACTATCTGGCACTGCCAGCTTTGATTGGATAGTGTCAGTCTGGGTGTAATAGAAAAACAGTCATTACAAGGTCCCTGACTACTATGACAACTCAACAGCACCCAACAATAATGTCATGGGGGAGAGGAGGCAAGATTGGGTGATGTGTCCATCACTTCTGTCTAACCACATAGATGCTGTTGATCCTGGCATTTAGGGGTTAAAGGATGATCGTTATATTTCACAGCTGGCTTCTGCTGTGTATGGAGTGGGCTCAGCTCCTGAGTAGGCGACATACAACCTGAAAGCGAACTGACCAAATAGGTACATTGGTGACAGCATGGTCAGCCATCTTTAATTTCAACACTCAAGAAAAAAGAAACACTTTTGCAATGTTACTCAGTTGTAAGATGTGACCATGAGTCACATGGGTCTGTTGTATAACATATGATAATAATATATAACTAGTAGGGGAAATAGTCCAGCAACAGCACAGATATGGTGAAGAAAGTATATTACAAAGGCCCATTTGTAGTGAATAGCAATTTGTTATAGTTTTTTATTTTCATGCAATTAATAAAAAGATTTGAAAACAAGAAATACCAAGTTGATACATTTTCTTTACAATAAATGTATAGGGGTTGGAAGAATAAAAAAAACAAAAAAAAAAAAAACAGAACACTCTTATTTTACATAGTCAACTATTTCAGATACATTGCCATCACCAGTAGACCCCCCCCCCCCCACACACACACACATTTTTCAGTCCTGTAGATTATGTCCCTGTTGTTAAACTATTACTTGTTCTACAAATCTTATTTGTTTTAGGGGCTCTGTCAGACAGAGGTCCAAAGGGAATGGTTGTTGATGCAAGCCTGGTATGGTTATCTGTGACCCAAGTTGATGGGTATGTTTAAAGGTCTACTGTTTACTTGATCACATCTCAATATGCAAACATCTAAAATACATTTGCAGAAAGAAGTAACTGTGGTCAAAAGTCAAAGCTTGACAGCGGGACAAAAAGAGCAGATCGTCAAATTGTACACAAATTACTGAAAAGTTGAAAGCAAGTTTGAGGGCATCAGTATCACTGTGTTCTTTGGTTACAATTGTACGAAGTGGTGATGCAACACTTAAAAGACCACATTATGAGAGAAAACTTTAACATGTTATAGATACACCTCAAAAAAGGTAGCAAAGTGAGGAGATGGCCATTTTGCAGCCTAGTGCTACTTTGCCATACGGCTCTGACAAAGCAGTGCTGAACTCTGAAATGGCTGTCTCCTCACTTTGCTACCTGTGTATACCGGTGTTGTGTAAGAAAGCAAGCGCTTGATCATTCGGTGAGTGCCACAAAAGTATTCTTAAATTGCATCTAGGTGTTGAGACCCCCACCAATCACTATAATAAGTGAGGACAAGCTCCCATTCTATACTGATATAGTCAGCACATAGCTCCTGAAAAACATCAAGAGCAAGCACTTCTAAGGATGTTGCACTATGATGTCATCACGTGTGGGTAGGGTAGTACTACTATCCTCAAACCAACAAAATCCTGAAAACTGTGGACAAGGCATCAGTAACACAGACAAATAGGTGGTAGGAGAAATCATTTACTGCTTTCAATATATTTATCTTTACCTATATTGATGACAATGAGGGGGGGGGGGGGGGATAAACCAAGGAGATGTCCATAACCCTTACAAGAACATGCATTTTACCACCAACACAAGAAGACCAAAACCCTGATTCTCTTATATTTTCCTATGCATCCAATTGTATGCAAGAGGAACAATACATCTGCCTTCTTCCCCAATTATTTATGGTCTAGGAAGTTGCACAAGGGACCTAAGAGCTAAGGAACATAAAAATGTTCAATTACTGGTCATGATATTGCAGTCCTATTTCATGATTAAAGGATAATGGACAATGTGACATATTCCGTAGTAAACATGCCACTCACACTGTGCTCGAAATGAAACAAAATTATAATGTTGTTGCTGGAGAAATGGAAAATTAATATCAGCAATGTCAACAGTCGACTATGTACACAATTCTCTCCGCATCTCAAAGGTCATTTCCTGCATCCTGACAACCGCTGCTAGCCACCTACCTCTCTTGATGGAGATCACAACATCTAGTCTTCTGTATTGCACTACAAAGCATCCAGTGCTTGCCCATACCTATGTAGAAAAACATAATATAAGGAGTGAAAAGAAAAAAACTGAAATCTGCAACAAGATCAGCACACGAGGCATTAGGAAGATTACGACGGCACATAGACTTAAACCCTGCTTATTGTTTATCTTATAGAAAGTAGACTTCTATAAGATCAGCAGCACCCTTCACTTTACTGTAATAGGGCATTCATAGGCAATAGCAATGTAACTGAACATTTATTACTGTTTCATACAGTATCCAAAGGAAGTAAATGCCTGATTTTATACTTTTTACTGTGTTGTTTCAAAGAAACTGTGAATTTTAATCCTTTCATAGTTAGGTATTAGGTGGTGCAGTAATCTCTTTGTAACAGCCAATGAAGAATATTCCTGAGTTTTTTTTCCACACATTCCATGAATTCCTTTATGTAATGTGCATCTTGCATAAAGGTTATGTATGGAAGACTTCATGTTCAAGCACCTAATGTAAAAAAAAAAAGTGATCTGCTGACATTGTACAAGAGAGGTGCCATATTAAAATGATACAAGTATAAATATTTTTTTTTTATGATTCAGGCTGAGCACATTACATTAAAGGGGTTGTCCAGTGAAACACAAGCTAGGAGATAAGTGTATTTTCACTGTGAGTGGGACCGACCACTGGAACCCCCCTGCGATCTCCAGAAAGTGGCCCTGACTTTCAGAGAGTGTGCTACAAACACACTCTCTATGGTAGCGCTGAAGATACCCCAATACAGCACTTGGGCATCTCTGGTTTTCTTAAAACCTGCCTAAACCTCCCTCTAGCTAACAGCTTAGATGCTGCAGTTGCTATTTGACCGTGGCATACAAGTGGTTAAATGACTAGTAGAATTAGCTCCATTCCTGGCTGCTGCCGGTAGGTGTCAGTTGTATAACAGCCAGCTCCCACCATGTATGAAGCAGGCTCAGCTTCATACTCTCTGCCCAACATTTTGACATACATGTACATCAGATGCCAGGAAGGGTCAAAAGCACAGAACCTGAAAAATATTATTTTCTTTTAAACTTTACAGCTGCCACATTGACCACTTAAGTAACTTTCTGATTATACATTTCCTTTAAAGAATCTGTTCTGAAGGAGGTGGGTTTAGAGGGCAAAAATCAAATGACATATCCCAATAGCATATCACAGAGTTCAACAACATCACACAGCTTCTGTATGGTGTGAAACAACATATTGCATCACAGGACCAATAAGGTTCACCTTATCACATGTTCACTTGCTTAACATTTTACAGACCTGGTTGTAAAAAAGTTCAGCAATTAATACAAAATAGCGAAAAGACATTGGTGGAGGATCATGTGACCAAAGCTTCATTCATCTGGGTACAGCAACAAAGTGGTGCCGTGTAAATTTGGAGTGAAATATGGTCATCTGAAAGAGGTGGTGGGGGGGGGGGGGGGTGTCCCTAGCATCACTATGTATGGACTACCATATTTGATTGTAATGTTATGATTATGTTAAGTTCAGTATAATATTGTATTAGTTTATGGGGGTCTTGTTTGTTGTATGTATTTATTTAGGGGGTCTGGTCTGAGGTCTGTATTAGTTCAGAGGGTCTGGTCTGTATTTTTAGGGAGCCAGGTCTGGGGTCTTTATTTATTTATAGGTTTGCTATATGGATTTATTTGTGTTGTTAAAGAGACTAAGGATTACTACAAAATTAAGGGGCCAACAAAATGTCTCAACTAGAGATGAGCGAATCAAGGCTGACAAATCCGAATTTGTTACGAATTTCATGAAAAATTTGATTTGCAACGAATGCGAATATCGATGTCATTCGATCCCGCAAATCGCTTAATTAAACTCCATTTAGTGCTGTCCAGGCTCCAGGGCATCTAAAATGGCGGATCCACATGTGAGGACATGGGGCAAGGAACTCTGGGAAGGCAGGAAGGCAAGGCGGGAAGGCAGGAAGCCAGATGACCTTGAATCACATGCAGGATGCAGCCTATCAGCAGCCAGTCACCCCTCTGATGTCACAGCCCTATATAATCTGCAGCCATATTCCGGCTGGTCACTTCATTCATTACACTGCAGAGAGATAGGACAGACAGCCTGTGAGTGTGTGTTACATAGAAAAGCTTTTTTCCAGACGTGTTTCACTCCCTAGTCACATCAGCGTTCTGGTGGACAGAGAGCATTTTTTTTTTTTTCACTGAAAAGGATTTTTACTGCAGCCATTAACCTCCCAGTCACTTTCTACAGCATTGTATTACAGAGAGGGGTAGATAGCTGTGTGTTGCCTCATACATTTCAACAAGCTGCCTCAACTTCATAAACTGCAATTCTGTGTCTTTCTTCCACAACAAATCATCTGCTGGTTATACTAGTCTGTAGACGGTATAATACCCAGCAGTCCATTCCTAATAGTCTTTGACTGAGTGCAATTTTGGGTTTAGTACACAGCTTTTGTGGTATCCCGGTACAGGACATAGTCCTGTACCCTCCCTAAGTCCCCTCAGGAAGAGTCCATGCAGTCCATAGGGCTCTCCTGCAGGGTTCACCCCTTTGCTCACCTTCTATTGTCTCATATAAATGCATTGTATATATTGTGTATGCATTGTCAATATGCATAAAGTTTGTACAAATGTGTACAGAAGTGTAAGTCATGTGAAGCACTGTCATGTGACATACCCAGAATTCCTTGGGCACAGGAATCACAGGCTTAGCAACCAATGGGCTTTAGTCCAGCCTCCTTAGTATATAAGGGGCTGTAGTCTCTCAGTTAGCTCTCTTATCTCCTGGATTTCAGCCAAGCACAATATCTGTACTATCTAAATTCATCTCAGCTAGGCCAAAGCCTAAGGAACCTGCAGCCACTGCAAAACGTGAGTTATCAAGCTCTATCTACAATTCTAGTGACTACTACTCAACTCAAGAATAAGATTAGTAGCACAGTGGCCTGCATAGATATTCTCAATACTACAAGTCCCAGCAAGCCTGCAAGGTATCCTGTGTCCCGGTTGCCTCTAGAGAAACTGCATAACTGTAAAGACTGTTTCTTAAGAATTACAAGTAAAAGTTCCAGTTCTTGCATAATTCCTGCTGTGGACATTCCTTTATTGAAAACCGTTTTGGGTTGGTTGACGGCGGTTACCATACCGGAATAACCACATCCTGGTGTCATGAACTTTAAGGGGTTAACATCTTGCCATCCAGGGTTAATACCACCAGACCCTGCTACACTATTGCAACACCCCAGCTCACCACACTTTTGTGTACTGCTGGTGTACAAAAATATGTTTTTTTTTAAGCGTACTGTAGCACATTTTTTCTACCCTCATGAGTGCATACCACATACCTACATCTAAGTAGTGTACTATTTTGTACCTGTTAATCTGTCAAGGGCCTAGATACTGTGAAAGTCCAGGCAAAAGTAGTCACCGGCTGGTGTTTTCCTCCAATACGCTTATTGAGGCATACTGTAGCACATTTTTCTGCCCTCTTTGTTCCTCTTTGGTATGCTGGTTATACTAGTCTGTAGATGGTATAATACATACCCAGCAGTCCATTCCTAATAGTCTGTGAGAGAGTGCAATTTTGAATTAGTATACAGCAGTGATGGCGAACCTTTTTGAGCCCGAGTGCCCAAACCGTAATTCACGCCAACTTTTTTTCCCTCAAAGTGCCAGCGCAGCAATATAAATCAGAATACTGAGGTTTAAGTTTAGAAAAAACAACTCATACAGTTGTTATAACTAATTAACATATTTTGTTTTAAAAGAAGAACACAACAACTGTGCTGTGTGTTTGAGGGGTGCTGTGTGGGGGGTCTGCTGTGTTTATGTAGGTGTGTGGGGGGATGGGGTGCTTTGTGGGGTAGGTGCTGTGTGTGTGTGTGTGGGGGGGGGGTAGGGGTTCTGTGAGTGTGTGTGTGGGGGGGGGGGGGTAGGGGTGCTGCAGGTTATTTATTTTTAATACAAATAAATAAATGAGCATTTCTAAATTGAACAGTTACCCCCCCCCCCCCCCCTCTCTTCTTCTTACCTTTGGAGAAGGAGGGGGAGGACACAGTCATATTATTGGGAATATAGACTATAGGAGAGGCACCACCTATATGAGAGGTACTGCTATATGAAATTCATGTAGCCCATGTTCTCCTCTCTTACTGCCCCTGTCCCCTTCTCATACAGCCACTGTCCCCCCTCATACAGCCCATGTTCCCCCTCATACAGCCCATGTTCCCTCTCATATAGCCACTGTCCTCCCTCATGCAGCCCCTGTCCTCCCTCATACAGCCCCTGTCCCCCCTCATACAGCCCCTGTCCCCCCTCATACAGCCCGTCCCCCCTCATACAGTCCCTGCCCCCCTCATACAGTCCCATGTTCCCCATCATACAGTCCCTGTTCCCCCTCTCATACAGTCCCTGCCCCCCCCTCATACAGCCCCTGTCCCCCCTCATACAGCCCATTCCCTTCATACAACTAATCCTCTCCTTGTCATTATTAAATATTTGAATATGAAATGGGGAGGAATAATCTTAAAGGAGTAGTCCAGTGGTGATTCAGTGGTGAGCAACTTATCCCCTATCCTAAGGATAGGGGATAAGTTGCAGATCGCGGGGGGTCCGACCCCTGGGGCCCCCCGCGATCTCCTGTATGGAGCCCCGACAGCCCGCTAGAAGGGGGCGTGTCGACCTCCGCACGAGGCGGCGTCCGACACGCCCCCTCAATACAACTCTATGGCAGAGCCGAAGCGCTGCCTTCGGCAATCTCCGGCTCTGCCATAGAGATGTATTGAGGGGGCGTGTCGGCCGCCGCCTCGTGCGGGGGTCGACACCCGCTATCTAGGCGGAGAGCCGGGGCCCCGTACAGAGAGATCGCAGGGGGCCCCAGCGGTCGGACCCCCCGCGATCTCAAACTTATCCCCTATCCTTAGGATAGGGGATAAGTTTTTCACCACTGGACTACCCCTTTAATTCTCCCTCCCAATTTCAGGTACCTGGCCTGCACTCTGTTACTTCCTCCCACGCGGCTCCTGCTTTACCATAGAGTGCTGGGAGGAAGTGACTTCCTGCCAGCGCTAAGCACTGCTGGGAGAAAGCTACAGTCCGGCGCACTGTATGGGAGCCGGCATTCACCGCAGGGCTGGGAAAGTGAAATGCTGTGCCGAGCCGCCGCCGCGTCATGCCGGGCAGAGCCACCGTGGGAAGCCAGGTCGAGCTGCTGCATGAGCCGGTGACCGGTTAACCAAGTAATTGCCAGATTTGGTCAGATGGCGAACTATGGCCTCGTGCCCACAGAGGGGGCTCGGCGTGCCACCTGTGGCACGCGTGCCATAGGTTCGCCATCACTGGTATACAGCGACTGTGTGCTGCAGCACTGTTGTGTACTACTGGTGTTGTGCAAAAATGCATATTTTAAGCTTACTGTTGCGCATTTTTCTGCCCTCATAAGTGCATACCACATACCTTCATCCAAGTAGTGTACTATTTTGTACCTGTTAATCTGTCAAGGGTCTAGATACTGTGAAAGTCCAAGCAAAAGTAATCACCAGCTGGTGTTTTACAAAAAATATGTATTTTTAAGCGTACTGTAGCGTATTTTTCAGCCCTCATAAGTGCATACCACATACCTTGATCTAAGTAGTGTACTATTTTGTACCTGTTAATCTGTCAAGGGCCTAGATACTGTGAAAGAACAGCCAATAGTACACACCTGTTGCTGTTCTAGACAAATACTGTTTTAAGTGTAGTGAAGCGTATTGTACTCCCCTCATATACGCAATAAGTATGTCAGGCAGAGTAGTGCCAGGACGTGCACTGAAGAGCGGCCTAAATTAATCAGGCACAGGCAGATGAGTAGGAAGGGTAAAAGAGTGGAAAAATGGAGGACAGCGCCTTGCGTAATTCTGTGGGTTAAATGTCCCGAGAGTCCCTGAATAGAAATGATGCTCACCTTGTGTTAACCTTGGCTCCATGCGTATCACCCCTTTGCAATGGGGTAGCAATGTTGAATCTTCCGCTGCAGCCTGCAGGGATGACCTCTTGGGGGTCGGTAGTAAGCCAGGCATGTTTAAAAGTAGAAAGAATTCTGTGGTGGCACTGCCTTGGTAGATTCACAGGCAGTGTCGAGTTCAGGTATAAGTATCATGCATTTTATTCAATACACGGGACTAATACAGGGCAAGACGCGTTTCAAGGGTATTTTCCATGCAATTAAGAGGGAACATACCCTCGAAACGTGTCTTGCACTTCCCTGTATTAGTCCCGTGTATTAAATAAAATGCATGATACTTTTACCTGAACTCGACTCTGCATGTGAATCTACCAAGGCAGCAGCAGAGTAGGGGCGTGTGGCAACCGGAGTTGCAGCGAGATGTCTGAGCTCCCAGTGTCAGCTAGCAGTTGTGTCTCGACCAGCACTCGGTCATCCACTTCATCCTAAGTGACATCAGACACCCCCAGTCAACAGTCGGTGGGTTCCTCAGACTCAACTCTCAGTTAGCATGGCTCTCATGCTGCTGCTTCCACCTCCAGGCTCTGTCATTGTGCTGCTCTATGGTCTCCTCATGCTAATGCTACCACCTCCAGGCTCTCTCATTCTGCTCTATGGTCTCCTCATGCTAAAGCTACCACCTCCACGCTCTGTCATTGTGCCACCATATGTCTTCCTCATGCTGATGCTATCACCTCCAGGCTCTCTCATTGTGCCGCCATATGGTCTCCTCATGCTAATGCTACCACCTCCACGCTCTGTCATTGTGCCACCATATGGTCTCCTGATGCTACCACCTCCAGGCACTGTCATTGTGCCGCCATATGGTCTCCTCATGCTGATGCTGCCACCCCCAGGCTCTCTAATTGTGCTGCTCTATGGTCTCCTCATGCTGATGCCACCACCTCCAGGCTCTCTCATTGTCCTGACATGGATACTGCAAAACATAATTAAGGTGCTGGTCCCCAGTTTCAGAAACTCCTCTGCGTTAGACCACAAGTAAGTATTGAGGATATGCATTACGTAAAACTTAACTTTTCTTAGGATAAAATGTATGGACCCAACAATTTTTTAGAAATCTAACAAAAGGAAAGGTGTGCAAAAACACCATGTGCCACCAACACCATCAAGTATTTATGCGATGCAAAGACCTCTAAAAGGTGGAAGGGAGCAATGTATGGTCCATTGTAACAGGCGAGGGTGAAAATTTCCCTTGTAAGGCCCTACTCTCGCACTATTAATTCCCTTCTTGGCAAGTGTTACTCGTCCTAAAAAGGGCGGCCCCACACAGGAACCTCTCCCTACTTCCAACTAAAAATCATGGGAAATGGCAGTGTTTTTAGGTGGAAATAGAAAGAGGTTCCTGTAATAGGAAGAGGTTCCTGTAAGGGAATTAATAGTGTGAGAGTAGGGCCTTACAGGGGAAGTTTTTACCCACACCTACAATGGATTACAATGGACCATACGTTGTTCCCTTCCACCTTTTAGAGGTCTTTGCATTGTGGTATTGTTGGCACATGGTGATTTTTGCACACCTTTCCTTTTGTTATATTTAAAAAAAAATTGGGTCCATATATTTTATCCAAAAAAGTTAAGTTTTACGTAATGCATATCCTCAATACTTACTTGTGCACACCAATACTAATTGTTAGACATCCACACCGTTCATCTGGTGTAGGATGCCATTTGTGGCACTTGTAGTCTGTTGCAGGCATCCCCCATTGTATGCATTTTTATGCTGGGGATCACCCTTTGCAACAGACCACAAGGACAGGATCTGCTCCCCCAGCATATATACAACTGCATTTGGGGCTGAGCACCTCCTGCTTGCCAGTTGAGACCACCTCTTTTTTTGTTGTTTGTGATACATTTTAATCTTGAGATAACCCTGTTGATATTGTGTCTATACATAGCAAAGGGACCTCAGCTCTCATTTCTGTAAAGAAACAATGGCATGACTGGTTTCTAACCATAGCGAGAAGAGTGGGGTTATGTACTAATCGACTATGTATCTACAGTACAGCATAAACGCTGGAGGCAACTGCACCTCATCCTGAATTGTGTCTTACCTCAGCAGCACGAGCCGACCAGCACCACAAAGAACCTTTAGAGCTCCACCTAGTGTCCACTCAGGGCGATTCCAGATATGGCGTTTTTCCTTAAAAACCCCACGGGCAGAACATGGCTTTTTTTCTTTTCTTGCTAAAAATGCTGTGTCCAGTCAATAGGGAAATGTATCACCTTTTCTATAAAACTGTAACCAAGTCCTTGAGACCAATGGGCTACCACTCATATTCCCTGGAGTACTTACTTCACACCGCCCCAAATGTTTCAAACTAATAGATACCAAACTAGGTCAATACAGCATTCATCACCAACTCCAGGACTGCTCTCCAAAACCTACTATGACTGATCCTTCTAACAGTTCCCCTTTGGCCCCCACTTTTACTAACCAAATTCACCAGATTACACTCAAACCACATGATACCCCCCAATCTACTGTGACTATCTAGCCCCCAACCTGCTATTTAGGCTCTGGCAGTAGTCTCTCTGGGTTTGGGCCTAGCATTCCCATTCTGTTCTGATTTATGCCCACCAGCCTGACATCTCTCTCAAAGCCCACCCCTATAACACCTCAGAAACAGCATGTACCAGGCTACAAGACTGCCATCCTCACCACCTAAGATTATCCCAATCTCCACTACTTAGCCACTTTTGTTTGTAGATAAGATCACAGTCTATTCTTGTAGGCCTTGCAAGACACCTTTTCAAGATACATCAATGTAGGTGACCCACACTACACCCTCTGTAAAGGCCTCAAGTCACTTTCCCCACAGTTTGTTGCTGACTCAATGTACAGCCACCTCAGGCTCAAGTCCTCCACCATCTTAGCAGCATATGAAAAACACTCTAGGCCTCACATGCCGTTTCTGTATTGGACAGGGTCAAGCCTACTTGCTGTACAAAAGCCAATTTCAGGTTTTCTTTGCCTCCTTACAGCCAAGTCAAGTGATAGAGTATGGAAGCGGCTCCAAACATCATGGCCTGACAGCCCCCAAAACAGATAATAGCATGCCACTACACAGCACCCACCACTCACACATAATATGAACTCATAACCATATGAAATTACAGTTTTCTCAAAGGAAGGGGAGCACAATATCCACCCCCTTACAGGCAGATTTATCAAGGTTTATGACATTGAAAAATATAGCATTTGGGCCAAACATTTCTGTGAAGCCTGTACACATTGTTATTGATGCATGTTAACTGATATCATACTTGCTAGTGTGCTATAGCTGATCATGGGTGTTTTGCTGCCCTCTAGTGTGTATTTTAATCATTACTGATACTTCACTTAGTAAATTGTATTTTTTTTCATTCTACAGCCTTCAAGATGCTACTGACATGCTGGGAGTTGTAGTTTTGCAACAGTTGGAGACACACTGTTTGGAAAACACTAACCTAGGATTTCATAGTAAAGAAAGATTTGTGAGAAGACCATGTGCTTTAACCGGTTGCCGTCTAAGGACGAGCCGACATGTCCTGACATGGCAAGCGGTGTATGGTGCAGGCTCCCGACTCGAGCCCGTGTAATAGCGGCTGGCCCCCAGCTGATTCCTGTAGCTGGGGGCCGGCGTTAATAGCCGACATGCGGCGATCGCCACAGCCGGCTATTAACTCTTTAGATCGCCACTGTCAAAGTTGACAGGGGCGTCTAAAGGGACATTTAAACCATCCCTGGTCGATCCACTGCTGACGTAGCCAGAGGGCTTACCTCTCCTGCTACGGCTGTCCTGGCTCTGTGATTGATAGAGCCAGGCTTTTTCAATCAGGAGCAGAGCACACAGATCAATGTGGTTCTATGGAATCACATTGATCTGTAAGAGGAATCTACTGATTCCTCCTAAAAGTCCCCTAAGGGTGCTAGAAGTGTAAAAAAATAAAAAAAATAAAAAGTTAAATAAAAAGTTTTCAAAAAACACACCCATTAACCCCTTCCATATTAAAAGTTTGAATCAACCCCCCTTACCCAAATTCCATATAAAAAAATATGTAAACAACGTGTGTGTAAATGTCCAAACTATAAAAATATAATGTTAATTAAACCACACGGTCAGTGGTGTACACGTAAAAAAATCCAAAGTCCAAAATTGCGTATTTTTGTCACTTTGTACACCCTAAAAAAAAGCGATCAAAAAGTCCCATCAAAACAAAAAATGGTACTGATAAAAAATTCAGATCACAGCTAAAAAATGAGCCCTCATACCACCCCGTATGCGGAAAAATAAAAAAGTTATAGGGGTCAGAAGATGCTGAGTAAGTAGTAAAATAAAACCTATATAAATTAGGTATCTTTGCAGGGGCGTAGCTAGAAACCACAGGGCCCCAATGCAAAAAATTGTTCCCTTACGTCCTAACCAATGGCACAGAGGGGGTATTTTATCGACAACCTTAAAGAGGCACTGACATTGTTAAAAACTTTTCATATATTGCAGGACTCATTATAATATGACAATTTTTTTTAATTTTCACATGAAATTCAAGCTCAAAATAGCCACCACTAGGGGTCGTCTGTCTTTTAGCCAGACAGACTAGTCTAGATTTTACAGCATACTGGATACCGGCCGTAAAGCATACCGGTATCCAGTATAGGAGATTTCTATTGTGTATGCAAAACTACAGACAAAGGATGTGTGGACATGCTGGGAGCTGTAGTTTTAAAACAGCTGGAGGCAACACTGCTCTAACACCGTTATTTGCAAACATTGCAGCTTCAGTTGTTACTAAACTACAACTCCCAGCATGCTGAAATAGTCAAAGCTTTCTCAGACTCCTGAATGACAAAGAAGTTGATCAGACATTCAGGAGTCTGTGAAAGATGAATGACACACATAATCACAGCTATGCTGATTAGCATCAAGCTTTACTAGGAGAAGATAAAACAGATAGAACATGTATTCATAAAAATGCTGTACTTTTATCTAAAAAATCCTTGCACTAATTTTATAAAGAGCTATTCTTATATTTATGCATTTTATCCTGTTATGAATTCACCATAATGTCTTCTGATTACCGCAGTCAAGCTGCAAGCATCTTCCTCTGACACAGCATAAAACCAGAGAGGAAAGGGTTACAGAGTAGAGAGTACTGATTGGCTGACTGCACAGGCTTGCTCCTGTGAGGGAGACAGACTGACACGCCCCCTCCAGCCTGCACAATGAAAAAGTAACTCACCAGCAGATAAATGCTTATATCTCTGGATATATAGGTCAGAGACACATAAAAATTATATGCACATGATCAGGATTGGGTCCTGAGTAACATATCACTTTTTTTTTGCACTATGACAGGTACGCTTTAAATAAAGGCTTAAGACCCCCCCCCTCCTACTTATAGGGGGAAAGAGCCCCACCCCCTTATTTTTTTCTGTCTTCCCGGACAGAGATTATGACTGGTGGTTGGGTCCTGCTTTTATCTTACCAAGATCCCCCTTTTATTCTTTATGTATTTATTATTATTATTATTGTATTGACTCCATGGGCGTGGGTTTATCTAGCCCCGTTTCCCTTTTTCAGGCAGCTTCGGCTGCCAATGTTTTACCTACCTGGGATATATGGCCATCTGGCTTCCCATCCTGCCAGTTTCCTCCTCTGCTGCGCTGCTTTGCCGCGCTGTTCTGTGACTCTGCGTTCCACGTGGAGGTCGGAGGTGACGGCATCTCTTATCACTTCCGGTCCCGGCTCTTAGTATGTTCGCCGGCTTCCTTCCTGTGAGCACGCTCTGTGCTCCGGGGAGGGGGCAGGTCGGAGGTGGCGTCTGACGTCACTTCCGGCCCTCCGGCTTTACACTGTTTTAACTTACTTATGAACATAATTTTTCAAGTTTTAAAGGTGCGGTTTTTTAACCCTTGCCTTTCTGTTCAGGCTACAAAGCTTATTCTATTATTTTTCTTGGTATTGAGACATTTTTTATTATTCCTCCCATATTTGGGAGGAGCTTATTGCCCAATCAACCTGGGCTCTATTTAAGTCCGCTCAGAAGGGCCTGACGTCCTCCTTGAGCGGTAGTGCTTGTTGTTTCACAGTTCACTCTACAAGAGCAGTAGCTACCTCTTTTGCAGAAAGAAGCTTGATTCCTTTGGAACTCAACTGTAAGTCTGCTTCTTGGAGTTCTCACTCCACTTTCATCTCTCACTATAGAGTAGATTCTAGAATAGCTAGCTATTCCTCATTTGGGCAGTCGGTATTATCCTCCGCCAGGCATGAGTGCCCTCCCATGGGGGTATCTACTTGCTAAATCCCCATCTGTGCCACTGGTTAGGACGTAAGGGAATTGTTAATTTCTAACGATAATTTGTTTTCCCATAGTCCTAACAGTGGCACAACAATCCCTCCGTTACAGTCTTTTTTTTTCTTCTTCTACTTGTAATTACACTAGGGGGTTAGACTTTCCCCCTATAAGTAGCGGGGAGGGAGGGTCTAAAGCTTTTATTTAAGGTTGTCAATAAAATTTCCACCGGTCCTAACCAGTCCACCGGGGGCATACCCATCTGTGCCACTGTAAGGACTAAGGGAAAACAAATTATTGTTAGAAATTAATTTTTCTCGTCCCCCCCTACTCCCTGACGACCCGCTTCCCTAATCCCTGATGACCCCTTAGTCACTAATATATCAGTGACTACAGCACTGATAGGACACAGTCAGGAGAATACACAGTGATATAAGTCACTTACAGACAGGGCAGGACTGGGAATTGAAGTGAAGGGTGTAAGGGGATAAGGGAAAGGGATGTAGTTTTATAATTCTGCATAAGCATTAATGTTATTTTGTTCCAGGAATGTATCTAACCCTGTTTTAAAGCTGTTAATTGTTCCTGCTGTGACCAGTTCCTGAGGTAGACCTTTCCATAAATTCACAGTCCTCACGGTAAAGAAGGAGTGTCGCCCCTTTAGACTAAACCTTTTCTTCTCCAGACGGAGGGAGTGCCCCATCGTCCTTTGGGGGGGTTTAACCTGGAACAGTTTTTCTCCATATTTTTTGTATGGGCCATTTATATACTTATATACGTTTATCATATCCCCCCTTAAACGTCTCTTCTCAAGACTAAACAATTGTAACTCCTTTAATTGCTCCTCATAGCTAAGATGTTCCATGCCCCATATTAGTTTAGTCGCGCGTCTCTGCACCCTTTCCAACTCTGCAGAATCCCTTTTATGAACAGGCGACCAAAACTGAACAGCATATTCCAGGTGAGGCCGTACCAATGCTTTATAAAGGGGGAGTATTATGTCCCTGACCCTCGAGTCCATGCCTCTTTTTATACATGACAATATCCTGCCGGCTTTGGAAACAGCAGCCTGACGTTGCATGCTATTCTGTAGTCTGTGATCTACAAGTACACCCAGATCCTTCTCTACCAGTGACTGCCAGTTTAATCCCCCCTAAGACATACGACTCATGCAGGTTATTATTACCCAGATGCATAACTTTACATTTATCCACATTGAACCTCATTTGCCAAGTGGATGCCCAGACACTTAGTCTATCCAAGTCATCTTGTAACCTATACACATCCTCTATAGACTGTACCGTGCTACAAAGCTTGGTGTCATCTGCAAAGATAGAAACATAGCTGTTAATACCATCCTCTATATCATTGATAAATAAATTAAACAACAGCGGGCCCAGTACTGAACCTTGGGGTACACCACTAATTACCGGGGACCAATCAGAGTACGAATCATTGACCACCACTCTCTGGGTACGATCCATGAGCCAGTGTTCAATCCAGTAACAATCTAAAGTTTCCAAGCCCAGGGACCTTAACTTACCTGTCAGACGTCTGTGAGGGACAGTATTAAACGCTTTGACAAAATCCAGAAACACTATATCCACAGCCATTCCTCTGTCAAGGCTTCTACTCACCTCTTCATAAAAGCAAATTAGATTGGTTTGACAACTTCTATCCTTAGTAAACCCATGCTGGCTATCACTTATAATACTATTATCCCCTATGTATTCCTGTATGTAATCCCTTATAAGTCCTTCAAACAATTTACCCACAATGCACGTTAGACTTACCGGTCTATAATTGCCTGGCGAAGACCTAGAGCCCTTCTTGAAGACTGGTACCACATTAGCCTTGCGCCAGTCCCTTGGCACAGTACCAGACACCAGAGAATCTCTAAATATCATGAACAAGGGTACAGATATTACTGAACTTACCTCTCTAAGAACTCTTGGGTGTAGTCCATCCGGTCCTGGAGATTTGCTTATAATTACTTTACTTAACTTACCTTGTACCATCTCTACATTAAGCCAGTTCAGTACATTACATGATGTGTTACCAGCACTGACCTGGCCAATGTCAGCTCCTTTTTCCATAGTGTATACAGAACTAAAGAATCCATTCAGTAGCTCCGCCTTCTCTTGATCGCCCGTGACAACCTCCCCAAAGTGTTCAAGTGTTGCAAAGCTACAATTCCCATCATGTCTAGAGAGCCTCAGGCATAATAAAAGTTGCTGTTTTATAACAGCTGGAGAGCCACAGATTGGGTCAGACAGAACACACAATGTTATCAGTGACCTGAGTGATGTCTTTTCTGTTGTCTTTTCTTTTCTTCCTTATCTGGTGAAGACACCAGGATTTCTTCCAGCTACATCTTTTCTGCAGAGTCTGATGCCAGAACATCATTGGTTTCTTAATTTGTTAGCAGACCTCATCCTCTGTATAAAGACAATAATCATTATTATTCTGCCAACACTGTACCCCTTGAATACAATACTGCCAACCACTGTACCCCCTGAATATAATACTGCCACACACTGTACCCCTTGAATACAATAGTGCCAACCACTGTACCCTCAAAATTTATTATTGCCACATACCGTACCCTGAATATAATACTGCCACACACGGTACCCCCTGGATATAATAATGCCAACCACTGTACCCCTGAATATAATACTGCCACACACTGTACCCCCTGAATATAATGCTGCCCACACTGTACCCCTTGAATACAATACTGCCAACCCTTGTACACCCTGAATATAATACTGACACACACTGTACCCCTTGAATATAATACTGCCACACACTACCCCCTGAATAATACTGCCACACACTGTACTCCCTGAATAGAATACTGCCAACCACTGTACCCCTTGAATATAATACTGCCATACCTTCACCCCCACCCCACCCATCCTTGGTCTCCTTGCCCCTGCACTCCATACCCTCCCCCACCCCACCCTCAGTCTTGCTAGGTCTCCACATCATTCCATCCTCCACCCCCCCCTTCCCATCCGGTCTCCTCATTACACCCACTATGCCCCCTCCCTCCCACCCCATCCTTGTTCTGCTCATTGCAATTCTTCTCCCCGGACCCTGTTCCTCATTATTGCAATCACCCCCTCCCCCCGGAACCCATGCTCATTTTGCAATCGCCACAACCGCTACCCCCCCACCCCCGTCCTCATTCCCCTTTCATTACACCACCCTCGCACCTGATCTGAAATCCGCGGTGCTGTGCTGTGAGGCCGGGCATAGCTATCGCGAGAGTCAGAGGCCGGTGACACGTAAGGGGCTTGGAGAGACATGCGTGCCTACGCAGGGCACGTTTACTCCCATCAGCCCCTGGCCTGTCCATCCACCGCTTGCTGGTTTAAGGGCAATTTAAAAAGAAAAGTCCTGGCAGCGGCGGGCCAGGGCTGCGCCCAGGGCCCGACCGCTACAGCATTTAAGTATTGTACAGTGCAATGACACGTTGGGCGGCGCCCAGGGCCTGACCGCTGCAGCATTTAAGTATAGTGTAGTGGGGTCCAGTCACGATTGCGACCTCTATAGCTAAGCCACTGTATCCTTGTAACTGTATGGACCTTCAGAATAAAGATATGGTGTCATTTTTACTGAAAAGTGCACTGCATAGAATCAGAAGCCCCCAAAAGTTACAAAATGACTTTTTTTTCAATTTTGCCCCACAAATATTTTTTTTATGGTTTTGCTGTAAATTTTGTAGTGAAATGATGTCATTACAAATTGATGTACAATTAGTGGTGCAAAAAAAATAGCCCTGATATGGGTCTGTATGTGCATAATTGAAAGCAGTATGATTTTTAGAAGGTGATGAGGAAAAAAACTAAAGAGCAAAAATTGAAAAACCACACCTCCTAAAAGGGTTAAAAGGAGACTGTCAGTAGTTTTGACACATGCAAACATAAAAACCAGTTAAAACATGAATACTTTTACTTGCTTATTCAACAAGTCTCCATAAGTAGTGTTGGGTCCTAGTATTATTAACCCCCCAATGACATTTTTGGCTAATGCCAAGGGATTATGTGGGGACTGCTCTAAAATTATTCATTTAACATATACGGTATTTGGGATTTTTTGTTTTTTATTGTATGACATACTGTTAATAGCAGTCAAATTTTGTATACTGAAATACCCATTTAAAGTGTACATGTCAGTTAAGGTGACTTTTCAGGATAACATGCTCCTGGTGAGTACATGAGGAGCAGCACTATTTTGGGCCATAATATAACTTTTATATAGTATTTTTTGCAAATTTCTGCTCTGAAGGCTCTATCTCTAATTTGCAGTTCTCCCAGAGCTAGAGGGTGGAGCTTCCTTCTGCCCCTTTATAGACATGTATTGCCGACACAGGACAAAGCTGAGCAGCCTATGGGGATTGTAAGGGAAATTTTTGAGAACAGAAGAAAGAAGTCCTAGTGCGAAACATACGTTAGGGTACATAGGTGTGTGGCTTCAGACAGCACACATGGCAGGTAATTTTTGAACATTCATGTCTTTTCTTGAGTTGTTTTCTCTGCATTTAGGTAGTCTTTTGTCACGGTTTACTATGTTGTGTCATTCTTTTGCCAGGCTATCCTGTCAGGCCTCTTTGATACTGCTGCTGTGGCTTTTTGACACTTCCTTACCATTGTGCGTATACTGTTACAACAAACTTGTCTTCTGTACCTATAACCTAAGTGCCTTATATTCTGTGTTTTTTAAATTCATTCATGGTTTTATTGGTGTATCAATAAAGTTTTGTAATTTTTTGTACATTATTTGACCACTGGTGTTTGTTATTTTGAAGATTGATATTGTGTCCCAGTCGTGGCTATACTTTATGCCACTTATTTTTGGAGTAGGGTAATAAGTATATTATAGTGACATTACTGTTATATCCCCTTTAATTACAAAACATATGCAATAATGCTCCACCCTTCAGGCCATGATCATTTTATAATGGTCTAGATCAGGGATATTTCTGATTTATATTCCCATTAGTGCTGGGCGGTATGACCAAAAATGTATATCACTGTATTTTTCTAAATTATGGCGGTTTCAAGGTAAAGATATTTTTTTTCACTCAGCCAACCCACCCCCCCCCCCCCCCCCCCCCTTGAACGAGTTATCAGCCCCAGGCGCTGGGGAACTAATCATATGTGACCCGCGGACACTGCCCCCCTCCCCCCAACCAAATGAATTATCAGCCACACATCAGGGAACTAATCATGTTACGCGCAGGCGCTGCTCTGCTTCTCCTCCTGTGAGCACTGAACATCCCCCCATCGTCGGGAAATGAATGATTTGCGAGCTGCGGGCGCAGTGTTTCTGTTCTGATCGGAGAACGGAAGCTGTCCCCTCCCCCTGCAAGCGCTGAAAGCCAGTGAGCAGCGGGCACCGCAGAGCTTCTGATCAGAGCTCAATGGCTTTCAGCGCTTACAGGGGGAGGTGACAGCTTCCGTTCTCTGAACAGAACAGAAGCCCTGCACCCGCGGCTCACAAACCATCAAATTTCCTGACGTGGGGAGGATGTGCAGCGCTGCAGCTCACAGGAGGAGAAGCAGAGCAGAGCCTGTGGGTCATATATGATTAGTTCCCCGATGTGGGGAAAATGCACTGCGGCTGATAATTTATTCGGGGGGTACACGACCGGTATATGAAAAATTTATATCGTAAAGAAAAAAAAAAAACACCCCGGTATTCAGTATGGATTGGTATACTGCCCAGCACCAATTCCCATTGATACTTACTTCACACTGTTAGTACTATAACATAACAGACTTTATGAGATCAGATTTTTTTTTTTTTTATAAGACAAAAAGGTTCATGGCATCTTTGATTCCAAACCTACTTTCATGCTGCCTGAACCATGAATCATCAGAGCAATCACCGGTGTCTTCTCCCTGCCCTGCCAGCCTTGACTGATTAATATTTTAATTACTGTGAGAAGATGCCAAGAGCACCTCAATGACTCATGGTTCAGGCAGCCTGAAAGTGATGACAGTTCCTCTTAAATCTACTTTCTACACAGACCAACTGGATTAAACAAGAACAATGTGGTACTACCATAACTCCCAGTCAGCAAGCTCGCTGTCTTGGAGTTATACTAGACTCTGATCTGTCTTTCACTCCCTATATTCAGTCCCTTTAACATTCTTGTCACCCCGCACCTCAAAAACCTCTCCAAAATCTGCTCGTTTCTCACTATTGAAACCGCTAAAATTCATTATTGCTTTCATTCTCACTGTGTCTATTGTAACTCTTTACTAATAGGCCTTCCCTTCTCCAGTCCATCCTCAATGCCACAGCCCGACACCTCTTCCTCTCCAGCCGTTACAGCGCTGCCTCCCCCTTTGCCAGTCACTACACTGGTTACCCATTCAGTCCAGAATACAGTACATAATCCTTAGTCTCACAAAGCTCTCCACCTCCCTATATCTCCTCCCTCATCTGTCTACCATCCTACACATTCTCACTCTGCTAATGATCTAACACTAACATCTTCTATAGTCCGAACCTCATGCTGCACCAGTTCTCTGGAATGTGATCCCTCAGGCACAACCACAACATCCACAGTTTTAAACATGATCTAAAAACACATCTCTTCAAGCAGGCCTATAACATTTACTAATTAGCTTCCACTACTAACACTTTGCCCCTTTTGAGACCTCTGGGTCTTGGAGATATCAAAAGCTCCATATTCGACAGTCTCCCCCCCCCCCCCCCCCCCTACTCTCTATGCACTTAAGACATTCGGAGATTAGCTAGTGACTGGTTCACTCTCCTGTATGTAAACTTTCCAATTTGTAAAATATGGTTGGACCATGGTATCAATAAATGCACCTTATGCCTTCTGTCTCTCCCAATTCCTCAGTCTGTAAGCTCTTGCTAAGAGGGCCCTCACTCCTCCTGTTTGAATAGTTAATGTGTAATATTGTTATTTCTGATACTTGTCTTTATTTGTACCCCAAAATTGTAAAGTGATGTAGAATCTGTTGGCGCTATATAATTTATTTTATTTTATTATAAATGATCATCATTATTATAATGGCAAAAGGCCCATGTGTATTAATCTATGGATATTATAGCTGTGAATAAATAAATAAATTGACCGCTCGAGACAGATCCCATAATACTTTATTAAAAAAGACAGTATATACACAATATGTACATACAGTTATGTACATCTGATTACATGTTAGCAAAACAGCGATGAAATCATTTGACAGCTATACAGGATGATAGTTTTGCATTCAATGTACTATGCAAAGTATTTCTCATACATGACCAGAATACAGAACTGCTTAGCTGCTTGCAGGTCATCTACTAGATGAAGAATAGTTATACTATGTACACACAGGCAGGCAGATAATACAGCTGTAAAAGTGGCTTCAGGAGACAAAGAGGGCAAAGCCAAAACATATAGGGGGGAGATTTATCAAAACCTGTGCAGAGGAAAAGTTGCCCAGTTGTCCATAGCAACCAGATCGCTACTTCATTTTGCAGAGGCCTTGTTAAAAATCTCATTGGTTGCTATGGGAGACTAGGAAACGTTTCCTCTGGACAGGTTTGGATAAATCTCCCCCATTTTGCTTTCAAATAAGGTTGACAATCTTGGCCAGCATAAAAGATGGATGCTTTATTAAAAAATAAAAAAAATAAAAACAGGGCTGATTTCTTCAAAAAACACTGTGCCTGTACTCAGGTTGTGTGTAGCATTGCAGCTCAGTTCCATTAAAGTAAATAAAGCCAAGGTGTAATTCCATACACAACCAGGAGGTCAGGTGTGGTGCTGCTCTCTGTTAACTCAATCTGGCTCTACAGTGGTGTAACCAGTTTTCAAACCCTACAGTATTTTAGCCATAGAACCAGTTTGCCATGTGTAGCTTCCAAACAACCACGAGTGCTCATACTGAAAGTGGAAAATATGGTTTTGGCAGCTCCAGCCTACCAAGGCCCTTTTCACATCACATTCAGGGGATCCAATCTCATATTTTATCTTATTTTGGATTAAAAGGAGCATATCAGCAGTAGGAAGAGGAGAATGTGCCCTACAATTTTAAATCCCAGTGCCCCTTCCCTGCAATATTCAATTTAATCATCCTTCTGATCCAAAAATATATTAAAAAAAAGGTATCCAGAACAGGGGATCATAACAGTAGTAAAGAACAACCAACAATGAGCTCTATCTGTAATAAGACCAGCCAGTAATTTTGGCATCCCTTTGATACCACTTTTTATCTATCTTACAAGCCGTACTACTATTTACACAGGGCAATTCATTTCAGGAATTTAAATGGCAATGGACAGAGCAGAACAAAAACAAAAACAAAAAGACAAGTTGCCTATTCTGCTCCTTTTCACATTTTCAGAAGAAGAAGAAAAAAAAATTAAAAAAAAAAAAAAAAAGTTAAAAACACTAGTTACAAACCTTCATAAAAAGTATAAAACTGAACACCTATACAATGATGTAGTAATGTTCAATGAGCCTCACATTATAAATAATACAAACACTATACATATGGTGTAACAGATAGGAAATGCCAGCATAAGATGGTCACTACTGCAGTGCAAAATGAGCAATAAAGTGCCCGACTAAGTTGTTCATGGATGTCGTAATGAATGCAAGTCTGTGAAGGAGGAAGGAAGGAAGGATCAGCACAATTCAACCCTCTTGTTCTTCTGTACTGATCCACCAAAACGAGGTGTTCACATACATGAGTATTAATATAATGTTTGGATTTAGTAACCATACCCATATATACTAGGTCCTTAATTTCAACATGAATTGTACTCGACAAATAGCATTCCCTGGCCTAGAAGCTAATGGATTTGATGAACAAAAGGTATCTTTGTACATTGCATGTAGATGGACTTTTTGTGCCACGTAATAACTGTAAGGCAATCTTCCAGTCAGGCCCATCTGCCACTTGATGCAAAGCTACGGCTGAAGGAAAAACTGACTTCAGAGTTCTTGTGCTTTCCCCAGGCTCCAAATGGGACAATTATGGCTGTGCTATTATCTTCTGCACCATACTGGATAGCCTGAGAAGAAGAGCAAAAAGAAAAAGTAAATTTTTTTTTAGACTTACCGTAAAATCTCTAAGAGTTTCTATTGGGGGACACGGAACCATGGGTATATGCTGCTTGCCCTAGGAGGCTGACACTAGGCAAAAAGAACTAAAGAAAGCTGGCTCCTTCAAGCAGGATAGACCCGCCTCCTGGCTCTGAGCAACTCAGTCTAGTGTCAAAGCAGAAGGAGAACCGACCAAGAAAAAGTCCGAACAAACAAACCCAAACAAAAGGAAGGGCAACAGACCACCAAAAAATTATCCCCACACCACAGCGGCGGAAACAGGCAGGTCACAAACAAACCAATGGGCGGGTGCTGTGTCCCCCAATAGAAGCTCCGAGAAAGATTTTACGGTAAGTCTAAAAAAAAATCTACTTTTCTCGAGCGCTTCATTGGGGGACACAGGACATCCCAAAGCAGTCCCTGGGAAGGGAAGACTAACATCCTAGCCAGAAAAGAAACTCAGGTGGACCTGCAGGACCCTGCGGCCCAGACCTGTGTCTGAGGACGCAAAGGTGTGAAGACGGTAAAACTTGGCAAAAGGTATGCAGAGATGACCAGGTCGCCACCTTGCAAACCTGCAGAGCCGAAGCCGCGTGGCTAACCGCCCAGGATGCCGTACCCTTACAATGATATGCTTCCGAAATGGCGGAGCGGATTCACTGAGAGATAGTGGCCTTTGAGGCCGGAAGCCCCTTGTGTGGCCCATCAATGAGCACAAACAGAGTCACAACGCCGAAAGGAGGAAGTGACCGACAAATAGGTCCGAACTGCCCAAACCAAGCCCAGTTTTTGGAGCTGGAATTCCCGAGGATGAGAAGGGGACAGGCAGAAGAAAGGCAACACAATCTCCTCATTCAGGTGAAAGGAAATCACAACTTTGGGTTGAAAAGAGTACTGGCCCAGGGGTGTGGAAATAAAAAAAAAAAAAAAATAGATAAAATAATTTCGACCAAAATAGTACGATCCCTCCCACTAGACCACCAGGGATGGTTATAAGATTTCTTTAGACTATGCTGTCAACTTTGACAGCAGTGATCTAATAGTTTAATAGCGGCCATGGTGATCGCAGCATGCCGGGCTATTAGCGGCCGGAGAGCTGTAGCTCCTTTTACGACTGTGGCAAGCCCAGAAAAGTCTAGATGTAACTTTTTGATCACCTCATAAAAAATTTCTCATATGAAGTGACCAAAAATGAGCAATTCTGGACAATTTTTTTTTTTTAACATTTACACCGTTCACCGTACGGTTTAATTAACATTTTAATAGCCTGGACATTTCCACATGTAGGGATACCACTTATGTTTATTTTTGTACATTATTTTTATTTAAAGAAAATTTTAATCACTATTTTTCAGTCTTCATAGGGACTTATGTGTTACTGGGGGGTGTTCTGCTTCTCCAGTTTATGTGGTGCATTTTGTGTCAGAAAATGCTGGAAGTTGCATTTAGTTACTAGATAACTACAACTCCCAGCATGCCCTGATACAGCCTATGGTTCTGTGGGTGTTGCAGCATGTTGCACTGTATAGTAGTATAGTTAAGGTTATTGTGTAACATGCTGAGAGTTGTAGTTTTGGTTTGTGTCAGCTGCAGAGCCATAGGCTGTGTCAGGGAATACTGGGAATTGCAGTTAGTAACTACAACACCCAGCATGCCCTGATACAGCCTATGGCTCTGCAGCTGACCCGAACCAAGACTACAACTCCCAGCATGTTACACTTTATAGTTCTACAGTTCAGGTTATGGTGTAACATGCTGGAAGTTGTAGTTTTGGTTCGGGTGTGTTTGCGTGCATCTGTGGGGCTCTTGGTCGGCGGGCGAGTATGAAGGGGGGTGGGATTCAGGGGGTGCCATATAGTGCCGGTGGCCAGAAGCCACTAAAAATAAATAAAATTAAATGGCACAACTAGCGGCGGCGGCACACATCATACATTACATACACATCACACTTAGGCTGGGTTCACACCACGTTTTGTACTTACGGTTCTTGTATACGGCTGGGAGGAGGGGGCGGGGCTTAATCACAGAGCCCGCACTCAGCCGTATAGGGGAACCGTATTTAATGCATATCTATGAGCAAACTGGAGCGTACCGCAGCCTCCGGTCGGCTGCGGTCTGCTGGAGAGGGTCTGCAGAGTGATGTGGAGACTGTCTCTCATCAAGGCACACGGGAGGGTGCCTTGATGAGAAGGTAGTCCAGATAGGGAAGAACCGATACACCCAGAGATTGGAGGAGAGCCACCACTGCCACCAGAGTCTTGGTGAAGACTCAGAGCGCAGTCGCCTGGCCAAAGTGCAGGGTGACAAACTGAAAGTGACCTGCAGGAACAGCGAAACCGTTGATGGGCCGGAAAGATTGGGATGTGCAAATAGGCATCCCCCGTATGTCCACGGAAGAGACGAACTCTCCTGAATCCATGGGAGGCAACTAGAGATGAGCGAACTTACTGTGATTCAATTCGTCATGAACTTCGCAACTCGGTGGTTGCTTACTTTAGCCTGCATAAATTAGTTCAGCTTTCAGGTGCTCCGGTGGGCTGGAAAAGGTGAATACAGTCCTAGGAGAGAGTCAGAGGGGAGGGGGGTGGGTACATGTAAAATATGAAGAAATGTCAGTGAGAACGTTAACTTGTGAGCCGATATTTTTAGCAAACACTAGAGTACATTTCAGCAAACACTGGAAGACATTACTGTCCTAGCGCAGTGACAGCAATGTAGCGCAGGAGTTACACGATATGTGCAGAGTGTGATACAAATGTAGACTGAACATATAGTATCTATATATCTGATAATATTGGTTACATAGAGTTTCAGACTCTGCCTGGTTTTCCACTGGGATGGGGCATGATAGTAATAATGCAGCGCTGGGGCTTTTCGGTTCTCAGCCCCCTTCTGCATTCTGCAGCGCTGGAGCTACTTAGTTCTCGGCCCACTCCTGAAAAATATCATTGCATTCTTCTCTTCCAGTGGAGTTATGTTTGGATCATGGTTTTTATTTGTACAGTTATGGGGTGGGTAGAGTTCAAGGCATGATAGAGTTTAGGTAACTTCAGGTCATTTCTGTGACATGCGCAGAGTTTTTCTTAGGTGCCAATCCTGCTGTGGAGCGCATGTTTGAGTAAGCGGAAATATATATAGTTGTGTTCATATGCTGGTCTTTATTCTGGAGTGATAGGGAATAGGCATACCTTGTCAGAGGTTTAATAGGTGTGCCGGGTGAGGTGCCTGCTAAAATCCCCTGGTGCAATTGACCGGCCCAAACCAAGAGAGCTTTGGATACCCAAGTGGAGGCAAAGGCTGGCCACAAAGCAGAGCCTGCCGCTTCGAATTTCCCCAAATTTTCAATGCGCTTATCTGAGGGGTCTCTAAAAAGAAGGCTGTAGCCACCAGCAGAGTAGTGGATTTAGACAGCCCCAATACGGGAGGGTCCACCGTAGGAGGAGAGGCCCATTTTGTAACCAGATCCTGAGGAAAGGGAAAGAGCTCTGAGCATCTTAGAGCCGTGGATGCGCTTATCTGGATGCTTCCGAACCGCCTCCAACAGCTGGTCAAATTCAGTGTGAGGGCTGAAAACTTGAGGAGCCAGACGAGCGCGGCGAAAGGACACCCCAGAGACCACCCCTGGGTTCCTGGGTCCTCCAGGTGGAAGGTGTCCTTGACAGCTGACACCAGACTGTCCACCATATCTGAAATACAGAGAGAGGAGGAGATAGATAATAGACACTAGTAAGTCAGACAACCAGACGTACAAGGATTGATCTCAACCAAGATCCTGTGTCCGAGGGAAGCAGGTTCTGAAGGCACCACTGGAGCAGACAGCAGCCTGAAGACCAGTAGAGATGCTGAGAGGTGTCAGATCAGGACTGTGGATACAGCCAGGTCCACGCTGGGTCAGGAGACCCACTGCAGCACACGCAATTCCCGGAGTAGACCGAGCCCTGACCCTCAGAGCGCGCGTTGTAGCCCCATTGGGTGAGAAGGGGGGAGGAGAGAACGCATCCCACAGGATGGGGCAAGATCTGGACCTGACCGCGACGCTGCGCCGAAATAGATGCAGCGACTACCCGCAGCCTGGGCCGTAACAGGGAATGTGCACATAGCACTGCAGCGCCGTGCGCATTAACAAAATACCCCCTAAAAGAGTCCCGGAGGCCGCGGGCGGAGCCACCGTCAGCGCAGAGCACAGTAAGCTTTCTGCCCGCAGCCCGGAGTGCAGACGGCTGGCCACACCAGATCCATGCAGTGCGCTCCAGAACGTGACCACAGCCATCAGCACCGGAGCCGTGCGCAGAATAAAGGTGAGGCGCAAGGCAAAGACAAGCATGCAGCAGGGATTGGCTGGCCCTCATGCAGAGTTAACCCCTAACAGCCCAGAAAAAAAAATTACCTACGGATCCCCCTCATCCCATAAGGACCCCCATCCAGGGAGAAGTGGCCCCAGATGGGGGAAATGGAGTAGAGATATATGGGAGGGAGGGAAGGAAAGGGGGAAAAGGGTTAAAACATACTTACCCTGAAGACTTCGACCAGCGAGGGCCACCTGCCTCAACCCAGGGGGGGGGGGGTTTCGGAAGAGATCAGGCGGCGCCATGCTCCTGTCGCCCCGTGCTAGAAAAACTAAAAAAAAAGAAATAAGACCAGGTCTGGAGACTCCTGTGTCTGCCTCCTGCTGACACTAAATCCAAAAACTGAGTTGCTCAGAGCCAGGAGGAGGGTATATCCTGCTGGGAGGCGCTGGCTTTCTTTTGTTTTTTGCCTAGTGTCAGAATCCTAGTGGCAAGCAGCATATACCCATGGTCCTGTGTCTCTCCCCCCATGAAGCGCTCAAGAAAAAAAACTTACTACAGAAATATGCTTCACATTACTATAGGACCTGTGTATCACATTACAATATGACCTGAGTAAAAGGCCCCAGTGGATTAAAGAATGGGCAGTCACCAGGTTCAGTAATAGGGTTCTGTGTACGATGTCCTCTAAGTTACAGCTGTAAGATCAGTAGACCAATATCTACTAGATTGGCGTTCATTAACACAGGGCCATCCGAACAATCACTGGAGCATTTTTTGCCGTCATTTACTTCGCTGCCAGCACAACCTGTTTACACAGGAAGATGTGTGACCGACCAACAATGATCAGCTGACAAACAAGTGTTTGCTTTGGGTCAGCTTATTAATGGGTTATGGGCAATTATTTGTAAGGTTTTAAATAATTGGGTTCATCTCAATTATTGGAGTTTTCACCGCCCTTCATGTCATAATCAGATCCCTGAATGTAGAGAATGCCCCACAATGCTTACCTGTTCAGTGAGGACTTGTGCGGCTTCACTGGGATCATGGCACTGGTTGATGATGTCACAGATTTCCTGACTGTTTACAATAAAGTTAATGCCATCTGTGGTTAATACTAAGAAGCCATCGTCTGCATGGTGCAGCTGTAAATTAATGGAGATAAGAGGTTAAAATATAGACAGAGCTGGTCTTCAGGAGTTCAAGCACATCAGAGTGAAGCAGTCCTGCAACCAATGGCAGGGCTGCTTCACTCTGATGCCAACTGCATGGAGCTGGGTACTGCTTCTGATATAATCTACAGCCATCTCTACCTGCATAAGGAGGAATATTCAGAATATTGAGAGGAGTCAAAACCTGAAGGGACTAGACAGAAGGGACACGTGTTTAACTTGCATCACATCAGGTTGTGTGGGCATTAGTGTGCCCTTTCAAACTTTACTTGCTGACTGGCTTTAAACTCTTGACTTCTACTTAAAAGGGCTTAAAGACTTTAATTTTTTTCTACTGATTAGAGACAGATACTGAAAACAGGTTTATTTTTCTCTGATCTGTTTCTATTCCATTTCATTAGTGCATTATCTTGCCGGATCCGTTTTTAACAGCATTCATAGGAAAACTGTCAGACTGTTCACCCACACTAACAGGAGTCCAACCAGGGGTCACTTACTTACCGCATTTATCGGCGTATAACACGCATTTTTTAGGTTAAAATTTTTAGCCTAAAGTCTATCTGCGTGTTATACGCCGATAAGCCGCAGCAGTTCAATGATTTAAAGCGGGCGCTTTAAATCAATGAACTGCAGCGGCTTTTGCAGGTCCAGAGACCGCTGCCCTATTCTCTGCCCCTGCCCATCTTGGGGTCCAGAGACTGCCGGCGCCGCTGCCCCATTGCCTCCCCCATCCCTGTTTTTTCTGATCCCGCAGAAGCCCCCAGGAAAGGCAGGGGGAGAGAGGCCGTTGCTGCCCGCTTCTCTCCCCTGCCTTTCCTGGGGTCTAGAGCCCTGCTTCCGCCGCTTCTCTGCCCCTGGCTATGGGCACCGCTGCCCCATTGCCTCCCCCATCCCGGTCGGGGTCGGTTCTGCGCTGCTTCTTGCTCTGGTATGGCATCTCCTGCATCGTTGCTATGCGCTGCGCAATGACGAGTGATGTCGCATTGAAGAAATCACTCGTCATTGCGCCTCGCTACGCATAGCAACGACACAGGAGACGCCACACCGGAGCCAGAAGCAGCACGGACCCGACCCCGGCAACAGGTTATTATAAAACCGGGGATGGGGGAGGCAATGGGGCAGTGGCGCCGATAGCCAGGGGGAGCGAAGCGGCAACAGCAGGGCTCTAGACCCCAGGAAAGGCAGGGGGAGAGAAGCGGGCAGCGACTGCCTCTCTCCCCTTGCCTTTCCTGGGGGCTTTTGCAGGGTCAGAAACAGTGTATCGGGGTATACAAATGCACCCTCATTTTTACCAAGGATATTTGGGCAAAAAAACTTTTACCCAAATATCCTTGGTAAAATGAGGGTGCGTGTTATTGGCTGGTGCGTGGTATACCCCAATAAATATGGTAAATATGTCCAGTAGGTACTGAGATATGTCCCCAGAAGATCTTCTGCTAAATTCAGTGAATCGCGCACAGGAGGCGGGGCTCTGCCCACTCAATTTACATATTAATTTTCTGTCACTCCATTTCACTAGGATGAGGTCTCTGACACAGTTCCACATAAAGAGTCGATTTATGAGAATTGGGTCAAAGGCCCAGATTATCGGGAATGAGTATTCCTAGGAAGCACCAGCGATCGAGCAATCTAGTCAACTTGTTTATCAGCAAAAAAAAAAAAAAAAAAAAAAAAAAAAGGTTCACTAAGCACAAGAACGGGATATAGATTAGAGAGTCCACAGTAAATGAATGTAACTAGACTAGATGGGCGAAGAAGGGTTTTTGGCTGACAATCTACTGTTTTTTATAAAACAAAGTAACCTAGAAAAAAATAAAAATAAATAAAAGATTCTAACCGTAACCCGCTTTGTTTCAGGCTCTGCTATCACTCCCATAGACTTGAGATCCAAATCTCCTATGCTCCTGGTCATTGCAAGTCTTCCATTTACATGAGGTTGTCCCAGGCTATTCCAAGCCACAAAACCACCACATTCCCTTATCCTGAAAACACACAAGGATAATAAATATTACTGCATGTGGTTTTAAAGGTTAATTCACAAAACATTACATAAAAGAAACACACTTTTTTTTCCCATATAAACAAACTTTGTGTGAATTGTCCCAACAGTCCTGGGCTGTAACAAAATGTAAGACATAAAGTAAAGAATATCCTGCAACAAGTTTTGGTAACAGGCTGGTGACATAGGGATAATAGTGATAAATGTAATGAGATAACATGCAAAACAAGAAACAGAAAACAAGGAAGCTCCTGTAGAAAAGAGATTTCTCCATAGTGATTATATCAGCCGAGCCTGATGTTTCTACTAGGGGACGCCACACAGGCCGAGAAGCATGGTTTAAGTGAATGATAAGAAACCATGTGTTGACTTAAAGGAGAACTCCAGAATATAAAAATTGTCCTCCATACTGAAAAAAAACATAAAAAGAGTTACATACCATCCTTCGCTCCCCTGGGGCCGCCGGTAACCGGCTCCGTTCTCCGCCACGATCCTCTTCCTGGTTGCCAGTGGTCGGCGAGTCATACTGCGCTCAGCCAATCACCCGCCGCAGTGAAGTCTCGACTCGGCTGCCGATAGGCTGAGCGGCAGTGTGAGAACGCTTCAAGACACAAAATTCTTCACTACACCGACACCTGCTGCTAGGGCCAAAAACGCCACACTGCCGCTCACCTATCACCAGCCGAGTCAGGACTTCACTGCGGCCGGTGATTGGCTGAGCGCAGTATGACTCGCCGACCACTGGCAACCAGGAAAAGGATCGCGGTGGAGATCGGAGCCGGTTACCGGAGGCACCTGGGGAGCAAAGGTAAGTATGTACATCTTTATTTTTATTTTTTTTTTTACTGCTGGCAGTATGGGGGACAATTTTTATATTCTGGAGTTCTCCTTTAAGTAAATTTTCTTGGTTCTTCAGTGACAAAACACCATTAAAGAATTAAGGCTTAAACACAAATGGTGATGCCCCCCACTGTTATCCTAAATGTGTCATTGAAAATAACAGCAGCAGATCAACATCGCTAAGGTTAAATTCAACTACACTTTTCTTATGAGCCTCTATCACAGTGGTCTCCAAACCGTGGACCTCCAGATGTTTCAAGACCAAAAAGGTCCAGCATGCCTTGACAGCGAACATCTGAAGGTCCAAATTGTTGTCTCCTATTGTTAATGTGCTGTAATGAGGTGTTGCCCACTGCAATGTCACATCAAATCGAGCATTTTACAATATTATTATTAAGAATCTGGGAAGAAAAAAAAAAACCTTTAAAAGCTACAAAGATTATGGCAATCTTAAGAGGTGTGCCAGGCAGCAACTAGTCAGGAGTAGGGCTGGGTTCACACTAAGGAATCTCCGCCCATAGATATTCCGGGTGGAGATTTTGTCTGCTGCAGACGCCGATTGAATCAGTAAGAGGTAGGACCACTCAAACATGTGAAGTCTCCATATACTGCAATGTACAGCTGAGCAGATTCCTCCGTCTAGTGATACCACTTGGAGGCTGCTGCCGCAGAATTTTCTCCGCTCATTCCGTAATTTAAATGTAGCCTAAGGGGTCTATTCACACATACAGTATCCTGTGAATATTTGAAAATGCAAATACTGCCCGTGTGAACAGACCCTAAAACAGTGGTTCCCAACCAGGGTGCCTCCAGATGTTTTGCGAAACTGCAACTCCCAACATTGCCCATATAAATAAATAAAATAAATACAAGAGACCCCTGACATGAAAATGAAGCGCTGGAATAGATTTAGTAAAATTGGACAGAAAAGTAACACTCATCAACCAACTTTTAAATAGGAAAAAATATATATATATTACCGGTATATATATTTATTATTTTTTTTTCTCTCTTTAAGGTTTTATTATATTTTCTTAAGATCCTTGCACAATATAGACAACTGCTGTTATTAGAGATGAGCGAACTTACAGTAAATTCGATTCACCCCGAACTTCTCGGCTCGGCAGTTGATGACTTATCCTGCATAAATTAGTTCAGCTTTCAGGTGCTCCCGTTGGCTGGAAAAGGTGGATACAGTCCTAGAAGACTCTTTCCTAGGACTGTATCCACCTTTTCCAGCCCACGGGAGCACCTGAAAGCTGAACTAATTTATGCAGGATAAGTCATCAACTGCCGAGCAGAGAAGTTCGTGAGGAATCGAATTTACTGTAAGTTCGTGAGGAATCGAATTTACTGTAAGTTCGCTCATCTCTAGCTGTTATATAACAAGTTGAACTTCAGCTTCATGAATATTTGTTGAGACGCTGAATGCATATTTCTTCTTTTGCAAAGCGTTATAATAGCATGGTCCTCTGCCTGCATGTACGTCCTGCTCTGGGGAAATAGGCAACCTGGATTTAGATCCATTTATTACAATTGGTGCAAAAGAAAAGTGGAGAGGTTGTACTTAGCCACCAAGCGAGAAACTGAATCTGCTCAGTCAGTGTGGGCAGCTAGCATTATAGCTCAATGGGTGGCATTGTTGCCTTGCAGCACTGTGATCCTGGGTACGAAACTGACCATCTGCATGGAGTTAGTATGTTCTCCCCTTGTTTGCCTTGGCTGTTCTCTGTGTACTTCAGTACATACTGGTGGTTACTATGGAATTTAGACTGAGCCCCAATGGGGTCATGGACTGACATGAGAGGATGACAAGCTCTGTATGGCACCAGATACATGTATACACATGCTTATTAAAGCTCCTTTTTCCGCTATGTATTACTTGTGATGCAATAAATCATAAACCTTCAAATACCGTACCTTTCTTTTTCCTCCTTCCGTTCTGGTGTATGGTCAATTGTCAGCTTCACAGGTTTGCCTTTGCGACATAACAGTGCCCGGCTGTCACCAACACTTGCCACAACAAGCTCAATGCCATCACGCAACAAGGCTACTGTTGCAGTAGTCCCACAGTTCAACATTGTAGCTAAAAACACCACGAGAAAGGTAGAAAGTGACGTCAGTACCAAAGAGATGAAAAGGGACAAAAATAAATAAAAAACACACTCAATTCCAATATTAAATCAAGATTATGTTTGTTTACCTAACTTTAATGTGTTAATAGGAATGGATAAGGAAGCAGCATGCAGTATGACTGGGCAGACCAATACAACAACATGGCTCAAGACATGTATGTCAGTAATGTCATCTATATATATGGCTCCATAAATCCTCTCTAGATGTACAAAGCCAAGGTCTCCTGCATATGACCATAGCACGGCTTTATACCAACTCTGAGGTGTAAGGGGTTGTAAAATAAGACCCTTACTATATCGCTATACACTAGCATGTACATCTCTACTAATTCAAGTCCCAGAAATGGTGTTTAAAGTGTAGGACATGCAGATTCATACACTAATGTAAAGTAGATTCAGAATCTTTTTTCTAGTAAAGTATTAGTGCCTCTGCAAAGTTCTCACCTTGTAGGTCACTGGAAGGAATGGGCGACTATGTTAAAGGGGGTATTCCGGCTTTAGACATCATAACCCCTATCCAAAGGATAGGGGATAATATGTATGATCGCAGGGGTCCCCAGCGGGGGGCTGCACCGAGATCGTGGGGGTCCCCAGCGGTGATCGGGGATAAGATGTATAAAGCCGAAATACCCCTTTAACTGCAGTCAATCCAAAAATGAGAGAAGGGTAAATTCCCACAGGTCAGGTTTGCTGCAGAATATCTTGGCAATCTGCAAAAAAGTCTGCAGCAATCTCTACAATGTCTCGCAGATTTGCCATGGTTCATCTTCTCACTGATTATGCAAAAAAAAAAAAAAGTTCAATGATTTTGGGATGTGCACAGAGGCATGTATTGTGCCATGTTGTTCACTAAATGACGTTACAGACACCTAAGGTTTAGCTTGATATGTGATTTCCATCTTATATGGATTAAAGCAGGTATTATTACTGTTTCCAAGCATTTTACATACACTTCTGCTGTAAATTACAATTTCCTATCAGAAAAACGGCAACCAGAGCTCAGCTTACTGTAACTGGCCCTTTCAGTTTTCATTATTGATGCGCTGCTAATGTATGCTGTGTATATTACTCCGCTGCTTGATCACACATTCAGAGTAATGCTGAACGGTCTTTCCTGTCTTCGGGCTCATCCACACTGGCGTAGGAGCTCCATTCAGAGAGCTCCATTTCCAGAATCTGTGGAAATAAGCGGAACATGAGCAGAGAAAAAAAAAAAAAAATACTGTAAGTATTTTTAGTTTTTTCTCTGATCAAATCCTACAAATACACATATACCAGACAGACCCCATAAAAGTCAATGGGATCCGTCGGGACCAGTTTGTGTTCGTTTTGAAAACGACCATTTAGCTCAGTTTTTTCCATCATGAACAGACTTTGATGCAGATGTGCACTTAGTCTTCGTTAAGTAAGCGCCATAGACCTATTTGTATGGGGAGGGGTTGTAAGCATGCTCTGTGATCTGTGCAGATGTAATTCTTTAGGGAGGAGGAGGCTGAGCTCCCATTGTCTTTCATATACTGGTGTCACCTTTTACTGTAATTCTGTACAGATCACTTTCCAGCAGTCTCCTCCTTATCAAATAGAACAGAACAGAATGTCTCAGCTTAATATTAGGCAAAATGGCCAGACTGAAAATAGTGAGATTTCCAAATAATTTTAAAAATATAGATAGTAAAATGAAAAAAATGGCCCAGCCCTGGTATCAGCCACAATCCTCTTCCGGTTGCTGGGGCCCAATGAGTTCTTTAGCCAATCACTGGCTGGTGCTGGTTGCTACTGCAACTAGTGACTGGCTGAGTAGCAATTGATGTATTGGGCCCCAATACCTGGAGCAGGAGAGCAGCGTATATTTGTTTTAATATATATTATATAATCTCCTTAAAAGAAAAAGGTCATTTTCTGATGACACATTCCTTTTAAAGTAGTGATAGAATCTCCTTTGGTAAGGTTGATGTATCATTTGTCAATGAGCAGCAGGGCAGGCAATGGCAGCTACAATGTATTAGTGCAGAACAGGTCTGACAGGTTTTAGGGAGTCAGAATCAGACCATGGCAAATAGTAGAAGAGAAGTAAATACATCCTGCTGTCAGATCACAGTTTGACCTTCAAAAACTTGCAGGAGCTGGATGAAGGCCTTCTACTGTTAGGCACCAACAAAGCCCCAGAAGAGGTCACCTTGGTTCAAACAGTTAAAATACCTGCTTTAATATGAAATCATGAAGAGTTAGCTACAGACAATACATTACACTAGAAAAGCATTATGGTACAGTCAGAGATTTTGGAACAGTCTTCTGTGTTATAAGTGGTTAGAGGGAACCTGTCAGGTCCCCTAAGCCTTATAACCCCTGTACCTTGTAGATGAAGAGCAGTGTTTGGATGTTGTACCCATATACTAGCGAAACACAACTTTAATAATTGCTCCCCGCTTCCAGGTAAGTAGTCCTGGAGGGGAGCAGCAGTGCATGTAGTCACAATGCCCACTCCCTCCACCCAGCCACATATGCTTGATATACACACTGGAGTGTTAAGCACTTCATGCAGAGCCCAGTGCACTGTGGGTCAAATCAAGCACGAGTGGATGGGAGGAGGCAGCATGACTACATGCGCCATTGCTCCACCTCAAGGACTACTTACCTGGCAGCGGGGAAGAGATCATTAAAGGACAACTTCAGGGCAATATACACTTATCCCCTATCTACAAGATAGGGGATAAGTGTTTGATCGCGGTGGGTCCGACCGCTGGGACCCCCCCCCAGATCTCCCTGACGGGGCGCCGCCATTAGCGCTCATAGTGAGCGCTAAGGCGCGTAGTGTCGACCTAGAGGTCGACGGTGACGCCCCATCTCCTCCCCGTCCCCATACAGTTCTATGGGGGAGCCGGGGAGGCACGAACACTGCCTCCCCGACACTCCCATAGAGATGTATGGAGGAGGCGTGCCGGCCGCGACGTCGTCATGCACAGCCGCGGTCCCGTACAGGAGATAGTGGGGGGTCCCAGCCGTTGGACCCCTCGCGATCAAACACTTATCCCCTATCTTGTAGATAGGGGATAAGTGTATATTGCGCTGCAGTTGTCCTTTAAAGGGGTACTCCGCCCCTAGACATCTTATCCCCTATCCAAAGGATAGGGGATAAGATGTCCGATCACCGCAGTGCCGCTGCTGGGGAGCCCCGAGATCCTCGCTGCGGCACTGCGCTATCATTACAGCACAGAGCGAGTTCGCTCTGTGCGCAATGACGGGCGATACAGGGGACGGAGCCGTGTGACGTCATGGCTCCGCCCCTCGTGACATCACAGCCCGTCCCCTTAATGCAAGTCTATGGCAGGGGGCTTGACGACCGCCGCGCCCCCTCCCATAGACTTGTATTGAAAGGGGCGGAGCCGTGACGTAACGATGCTCCAGCCCCTGTATTGCGCGTCATTACGTGCAGAGCGAACTTGCTCTGTGCTGTAATGATAGCGCAGTGCCGCAGCGGGGATCCCTGCGGTCCCCAGCAGCTGCACCGCGGCGATCTGACATTTTATACCCTATCCTTTGGATAGGGGATAAGATGTCTAGGGGCGGAGTACCCCTTTAAAGTAGTTTTCCCCTAGTGTGGCATCAGATGAAGTATATGGGCACGGCAGCCCAATGCTGTGCTCTTTGTCTACAAGGTACAGGTCAGGGATTATAGGGTTTAAAGGGACCTGACAGGTTTCCTTTAGATAAGAACTACTTTCGCCATGGTGGTAAATTTACACACAAAATCCACAGCTTGCAGAATAAATAGCATGGTGCACTTTCATCTATACTAGACACCATGATATATAATCTATAGGAGGCCAAGAATAGGGCATTCCAGTGGTTTTCTGGTGCCCAAGACACTAGTCAGATTAGATCACATGCAGACGAAAGCCAAAAAATAAATAAATAAAAAGGCTAATTTGTTCCAAAATCCATGAGGTGTTTGTGAAATGGTGATAGATGCGAATTGTGTCATGTGCCTGATCTGGTTGTATGCATCTCATATGAATTGATAAGTATTTGTCATTTTCTTTCCTTTCAACGACACTAAGAAAACAAAACAAAAACTGAGATCTTTGGAGATAGCTCAACACTCACTGGACATTTTTTTTTTACTTCATGTTCATCTCAACTAATGTGACACAGTGGATGTTGGGACCTTCCTGTAGTCCAGGCTAGGAACCGCTGGACTCCTTCACCTGGGACAAAATATAGGAGATCTCCCTTTCCACTGAAGCCCAGCATTATAACGTCCGGGGCCTCCAAGCCTAGAGCTGCTCACCACGTGCAGTCTCTGCCACAAATAACACGCACACAGAGGCAAATAGGAAATTCACCCAGGGGGTTTATCATACAAGAAAACCTGCAACATCGGGAGATGAAAAAAAAGCTGTATGGAATGGGGAAAGTACACAAGTCATTCATTACAGGCCGCACTGACGCGTTTCATGACATTGGCTAGCAAGTACATGGATGTGCAGAACATTACACAATGTGCTCAATGCTTTTTTTGTAAGTTTGACTACTTTTTTAATCCAATAGTTATATCGTATACTCTGGACAGGATTCAGCAGCTTTTTTTTGTTTTCCTGATATTGCAAGTTTAACATTTCACATAATACATTTTTATTTTTTTTAAGTAGCATTTGTCAGATTTTTTTTTTTGTATTTCTAAATGAAGTGAACTAAGGGCTCTAAAATACATTGAGTGGTGCTATCTGGTCACCCTCACCTAGCAGGTGGCTTCCTGACATACAAAGTGTGGTTCCTGACCCATAGATTAATATAAGTCGTTTAGTTTTTTATGACTACTGGAGGGCAGGACACATTGTATGGACCCCTGCCTCTCCAATACCCGACCAATGGAACAGGCCTCTTATGTCTAACAAGTTTCTCCTGAGAAAAGTGCCAAACTAGCATGTGCAGTATTCTGGGCCAAACAATACTCCAAAAGGGAAAACAAACATGAAAAAGTTGTTTTTCTCCAGAAAGGGGTACCCTGCTGCTCAGCGTTTGGAACAAACTGTTCGGAAAGCTGGAGCCAGCACCGGGAGCTTGTGACGTCATAGCCCCACCCCCTCAATGCAAGTCTATGGGAGGGGTGTGACGCAGTCACACCCCCTCCCATAGACTTGCAATGAGGGGGCGGGGCGTAATGTGATGACATGAGGGGGCGGGGCTATGACGTCACAAGCTGTCAGCACCGACGCCATCATTTGGAACAGTTTGCTCCAAACGCTGAGCAGCAGAGTACCCCTTTAACCGCTTAGTGACTGCCCACATTTGTTTTTATGGGTGTCACTAAGGGGCTTTTGGCCAAGCTGCTAGCAGTTTAACCAGTTACATGCCGCAGTCAAATCTTGAAATGGAACTGTGGGAGCCTACTTCACTGGCAGCCTAGCTACACAATTACCAAAAGCATAAGGGTTTCTATTACAGCTGGGGGCCTTAAAAAGCCCCCAGTCCTGCCAATAAGAGTGCCTGTATACATTGTCTGTCTGCATAATGCACTGCACTATTGCTGCTTGCCCCTCGTCAGTGCTCCTAGACTGAGGGGGTAAAGTTTCTCCTTGAGAAGAGCACTAAACTGGTCTTATAAGCCAGCAAAATGCTGCATATGGAGACTAAATTAAAAAGGCATCTATGACTAATGGAAAGGACACCTATCGTTTTGTTTTCACAAGCTTCTGACATTAGTCCAGTACCCGCACCACCACAATCACTAAAATAAAAGGGACTGAAGAGCTCAGATGAGTCTTCTCATCTCTCCTCAGAGTGATTGGTTGATATGAGCACCATCAATATAAATGATTTTCTGCATAATAATTGTAAGTATTTTATCACAAATATTTATTGTATCATTGCTTCATTTTTATTAGTTCTGTTTAGAGATAAGCGAACTTACAGTAAATTCGATTAGTCACGAACTTCTCGGCTCGACAGTTGATGACTTATCCTGCGTAAATTAGTTCAGCCTTCAGGTGCTCCGGTGGGCTGGAAAAGGTGGATACAGTCCTAGGAAAGAGTCTCCTAGGACTGTATCCACCTTTTCCAGCCCACTGGAGCACCTGAAAGCTGAACTAATTTATGCAGGAAAAGACATCAACTGCCGAGCCGAGAAGTTCGTGACAAATCGAATTTACTGTAAGTTCGCTCATCTCTAATTCTGTTCATCATGTGTTTCCCGATTCATGAACATAGTAAAGGGAACTACTTATGGAGACCTGTGGGTAGCTAGGGCATTATGGATGCCGTTACTGGCGGTCAGCTGACACACATAAAACATTAATATGCTTTCCAAGAATTATAAATATAGAGTGAAGTATAACATGTGCAGCCACCTACTTCTAATGCTAGGGCCCTCCTAGAGATCTGACACCACTCTTATTCGGATGGATAGCACTTTTTAGATTATCAGCACTATAACAAACAGCATGGCTAAACCAAGCATAGCTTTGCCATAATGTATTTTAGAGCCAGCATTATAAAACACCTACATTTAATGTGCATTAGTGATATCCAAATTTACAACAAAACACATATCTCCCTTGCTAAGCAGTCATGTTGCTGTACCTCATTACCATTATAGTGTTACATCAGCCACAACATATGCATTTGTCTGGTGTGTCTAATAGCAAATGCACACAATACATGACATGCTACGGTTAAATATCTCTATATGCTATAGGATGCATTATGTGCCGATGTTAGATCATTAAAAAGCATTGTGTCATTTAGTTTCTATGGTGTCATACTCCCATTTTAATATAGAATATGTTCTATATTGGGCCATTATAACACATACAGTCATATGGAGTTCTGTTCTTCACCATTGTACAGTATATACAGTATCTGGGTATTCTGCATTGTCTACATGCAGCCAGCTATAATGTATGTACATTAACATACTTTGGCTACTATACTTTCAAGTTGGTAGGCTCCTCCACATTTATATAAAACAAAGTAATCTTATAATAATCACTTGCATTCTGTCACTCTACATATATATATATATATATATATATATATATATATATATATATACATACATATATATATATATATATATATATATATACACACATACATATATATATATATAAGACAAAAGAATGCTTGAAATACATAAAAAATAAAAAGCTAACAATGTACTAAAAGCTAAAAATTATAGGTCTGGTGGTGCGCTTTAAACACAGATATCGGAAAGGTGCTTTTATAAAAAGCGTCCGCCCCAATTTAGGTGCCTTGTTTCCTACATCAAACAAACAACCTTAAAAAGGAAAACTCCACTGGAAAACATTACATTTTATTTATTTTTTTAAATCAACTTGTGCCAGAAAGTTAACCTCCTAAGGACCCAGTCCATTTTCACCTTAAGAACACTGGCATTTGTTGCACATCTGACCACTGTCACTTTAAAGGGTAGCTCCCACCATCCTCTTTTTTTTTTTTCTGTCCCTGCCTATTGCCCATCTATCCCTAACCCCCTCCCTGCCTTTATTTTATTTTTTTATATTATCTTAAAATCGGCATTTTGTCTGCCTGGTAGTGTGCTCACTACCAGGCAGACTTCCCCAGCAGGCACCACGTCACTGATGCCTGCTGGGGGGGACTTCCGCCCTTAGTTCTCCTGACAGGGTGCCTCCAGCTGTTTCACCACTACAACTCCCAGCATGCCCTGACATCTATTTGCTGTCAGGGCATGCTGGGAGTTGTAGTGGTGAAACAACTGGAGGCACCCTGTGTTGGAAGACACCCAGCCCCGACCAATATCGCCTCCCTCACCTGTGCTGGACCATGAGCGGGGGTCCGTAGCAAGCAACAAGCGTGTGCCCGGCTTCCTGTCATGCCCGTACACTCTGGAAACTGTCTCTATGTTTCTGGAGGATTGAAAGTCCTCCAGAACCATAGAGAGAGTTACCAGAGTGTAGGAGCATGACAGGAAGCCGGGCACACGCTTGTTGCTCAGTGTGTGATGGGCCCTCCTGTAAATTGCGCCCCCCTCTCCGTATAACGCGCTCCCGGTAATGACAGGACACAGCAGTGAGGAGGCGGCGTATCCTCACAGGAGCCACGGCTGTAAGCAGAGGTAAGAGCCATGTTCCTCCCTGCTGCAGGGAGAATATGCAGCAGGGAGGCGGCCAGTGTGAGAGTCCAGGGAGCCAATGCGCAGCCCTGGATTTCACTGTGCTCGCTCTCGCCTGTTTGATTGACAGGCGGGAGCGAGCACCGCAGTGACTGGAATTTCGACTCATTTGCCAGGCTCAAATGAGACGAAATTCTGTAGTGACGTCACTGCCGAATGCATTCGGCCACTAGGAGGGCGACCCCTAGTGGCCGAATTTAAAAGTGATTTTTAAACTGGTTTAAAATCACTTTTTTTAATTAAACTATATTAGAGATATGTTGTAGTACTTAAGTACTACAACATATCAATTTTTTTATTTCATGACAGTGCCCATTTAAGCATTAATAACTCTGGGATGCTTTTACCTTTCATTCTGATTAAGAGATTGTTTGTTAGTGACATATTCTACTTAAGGGTAGTGGTAAATTTTCATCGATACTTGCATTATTTCTTGATGAAAAGTTTGAAAATGTTGCATTTTTTTTTTTTTTTTTTTTTACTTTGAAACTCTCTGCTTGTAAAAGGAAAATGGGCATCCCAAGTAAATTATATATTGATTCACATATACAATATGTCTACTTTATGTTGGCATCATAAAGTTGATGTGTTTTTACTTTTGGAAGACATCAGAGGGCTTCAAAGTTCAGCAACAATTTTCCACAAAATTTTCAAAATCTGAGTTTTTCAGGGACCAGTTTTGAAGTGGATTTGAAGGGCCTTCAAGGGACAGTCAATGGCTGTCTGGCAATGCTGGAGGCTCCGTTTTGGAAACAGTGCCGTACCAGACATTTTTAATGGGGGGGGGGGGGGGGGGGGGGGTAACTGTGTAGGGGTATTAGAGCTGAGCGGTATGACCAAAAATGTGTATCCCTGGGAGTTGTTGCTAAACTTTTTTGTTTTCCAGGGGAGTACCCCTTTAAAATAAAGCAGTGTGGGCACAACATTGTGGAAAGCTGGGAACCCATGACACTGTACCGCCTACATGAACGAAGGCCCATAAACCGAGTTCTACAGCTGTGTAGTGGGGCACATCTTTTAGATGTCCATGTTTATAGTGCACCAGTCACATTCCTCTATCTGCTATCAATGTCTGTATTACCATTTAGGGCAGTGGTATCCAAACTGTGGCCCTCCAGATGTTGACTCTACGGGCATGCTGGGAGTTGTAGTTTTGCAGCATCTGGAGGGCCACAGGTTGGACATCATTGATTTAGGGGGAACAGTCAACTTTTTAAATCCTAGGAAACTGATAGTGGTCAGTGGAAACAGGCCATGCACCTACCATTAACAGAAATACGAGCTTGTCTCGAGAAAGCTTTATCGATTTCTAGAAAAGCTCTGGTCAGCACTTTCTCCATATCTTGTTCCTGAGTAAGGAACTCCCTGTGGAGAAAAAGTGTACATTAAAAATACAATACGTCATAGGTTTGTAATCTCATACTGGAACCAAGAGATCCCGACTCACTTGATATATTTAGCCATAAAGCGGTCACAGAAGTCGGCTGCTGCAGCTCCTCCATGCCCGTCATAGACAGCAAAATACAAGACATCATCGGTCAGTTTGGCAAAGTTGAATCGGTCTTCATTTTCTTTCCTTTGCCCTAGCTGAGTGGAGCAGCCGACTTTAGACAGATTGATGTGTGGTATAAGCTTGCCATACTTAATACTGGGCGGGAGCTGAATAGGCTCATCAATACGATTGTCCCAAATGCCAAAAGCGTCCCAGGTGGCAGGTCGCCCGCTTCCGTCAGGGTCAAACCGTGATGAAAAAGACCTGCGGGGGATGGTGGAGCACTGGCAGGATGAGGCAGCCCGACTGTTTTCCTGCAGCACACGTGACGTCAGCAGTGCCCCTCTTCTCACCTGTGACCCTCCATGTCTGACAAATGTAACTAAGATGGCTGTTGACATTCCTCGTCTACAAAGGACGTGGTGTGAAAAATAAAAACTTCTGTTCTTCAAT